>NC_048902.1:14759096-15045068 GCF_011077185.1 Oxyura jamaicensis
CTTTTTTTTTTTTTTTTTTTTTTTTTTTTTTCTTCATTTTTTGGTGCTTCTTTACACAGCCTTGCGGTGACGAGCAGGTTGACTTCAGCAGGTGCTAATACAGCTATTCCAATGCAGAAGCTGAAATTCAAAGGGCACTATTTGTGGCTGATTACTCAGAGGGGAGGAGTAAAAAGCCTCTTATGAAAGAAACAGAGCTCAATTATTTGGTTGCAGCATCTGAGAGCATATTTTGTAATGAGGCCTTAAACCTTTGCGAGATTTGTTCCTTGGTTCTGAAGCAGAAATGGAACCACAGCTGAGAAGACCCAGGCCTGAGAGTGGGGCATGGACACGATTGCCTCATTAGGAGGGGCAAATCCTGTCAAGAGCAATGCCTTCCTCTTTAGCAGAGGGAACTCACGGCAGGCAATAAATAATTTTTCCTCTGCCACATACTCAAATCGCTGCAAACACCATTTTGTTCAGAGCTGGTATGGATTTTGCATGAGGCACTGAGAGACTCTGCAAGAGACTGAGTTGGGCTAAGCAGATCTGTCTGTGTTAACAGAGCAAATGTATGACGCAGGTGTGACGTCTCAGTTCTGCGGGCTCTTTCTCTTCAACCCTTTCTCTGGGCAGCAGCAGCAACAGAAAGTGAGTGGGCAATATCCTGAGTTTTCTATTGCATGCAGGGTTTTAGCCCACACATCTGGAAAAAACGTCGTCTAGCCTTGGAGGGGAGATGCTACTGGGAAGGGAGTAACTGGGGGATAGTGGGAAGATGGTTAGTTTGTTTGATTTTGGATCGTTGCCTTTGACACCGTTCACAAGTGGTTGAAACAGTTTAATTGAGTTTGGATGTTGTTGTTGTTGCTTTTTAAAATATGCATTTTAATGTAAATATATTTTCATTGTG
This sequence comes from Oxyura jamaicensis, assembly GCF_011077185.1. NCBI lineage: Eukaryota > Metazoa > Chordata > Aves > Anseriformes > Anatidae > Oxyura > Oxyura jamaicensis. Next base: position 14,759,995 of record NC_048902.1, read on the forward strand.
GTTTTGTTTTGCAAAAATAGAAATGGAGGCTGAGTTCACCTGGGAGCACGCTTGGGTGGTTTGTGAAATGTTCACCACTAGAGGACTCTACAGCAAAAGTGAATTGTCTCATTCCCCCGTCCCCCTCATTTTATTATTTTTTAAATGTGTCCTGTCTTAATTCTTCCTCGAGAGAAAGCAAGCCAGCTCCACAAGCCCCAGGTGCTGAGCCTTGGCCAGCTTTTGTACCGAGTTCCCAGCCAAGGCCAGATGGTAGTCATTGCGCTTGCCCTGCTCAACATGGGGAAGAAATGACCCCACTTCCAAGGCAACAACTCACACGCGGGGAAGGAGGGTGCTGAAGACCTCCGAGGATCACCTCTACATTTCCTGCACTTGCCCCTGCACAGGAGAGAGGGCTGGGGCTGATGGAGAAGGACAGCATAATGACAAAGCCTTCTAATCCTAGGACGTAACAGGAGCAGTGGAGCAACACTGGGGCTGATTCACAGCCAGGCAGCTTGTCCTGCCTCTCCTGCTAGCGCGATGCTGTCGGGACGCCTGCCCAGCCAGAGCTGCTCACTGCTTCTGCCGGGGTCCCTTGGCTGCCTTTGGTTCCCCCCCAGCCAAAGAGGGCAGCCAAGGAGGCCTGCCATGCTCCCCCTTTACACTTCTCTGCCGCTCTCACACTGAAGAGAAGGCAGAAAACTGGCCATCGACGGAGGATTTAGGTTCTTGGGCATGTTTTTTGATTTTCCCCCTCCCTCTGGAACCACTCAGAAAGAAGTCTGGGTCTAAAGGCAGATGCTAAATCTGCAGGCTGCCAGCCAAAGCCTGTGTCTGCTCTCAGGCTGTGAGCGCTGGAAAGCTTCACGCAGGGTCAGCGGCAGCCCTGCTCTGAGCCCCATGTGCTAATACGTGGGGATGAGCTGGGACTGGCTCTCCAGCTGTGCTTAGAAAGCTGAGACCTCATGGTCTTTGCCATTTGCCATGCCCTTGAGCTTCAACGCTCACGAGTAAGCTAAGTCCAAGACTTCCACTGGCAGGTTGTCCTCAATTGGCACAACCTCATGGCATGAGGACATCTCTCCTTCAAATAGGTCTTCCAGTCCTACCAGTGCAAGGGCAATGAGCGTGTTGCCTCGGTGCCAAGAAAAGTCTTTGCTTTCTGTAGCCCTAAGCCACTCGCTCCAAAAATGCCTTTGATCTCTGTTGATTTTCTGGCAATGTCTGGAAAGTATTGTTTGAAATCAGCAACGATCACTGTTTCTAACATCTTTTTGGTGTAAGAGGCCTGGGCGTTGATTTGTCCAAGCAGCCGTGCTTGGGCATATATCCAGTGCTATTGGAAGTAGGGCATGCAGTCAGCAAAGGGGGTCCTCATGAGCAGTGGAGCAGTGCCCAAAGGTGCACGGAGCCCTGAGCACCTTAAGGTGCAGGGAGCAGCCCCAGGCACCATGCTGGCACATGCTGCTATCGCTGGCAGCAGGGACCCCAGCTAGGAGACAAAGTGGCTATTAAAACAAGATGGGGCTGAACGCAAAGCCTCAGCACAATGGGGATCCCCGCGGTGCAGGCTAATTTGGCAGCTGGGGCTCTTGGTTAAAAGCTCCGTGGCCTTGTTTTGCAAACAGCTCTGTCGGGTCCACATAAAGGTGGCAGTTTGGTGCCTCGACCAGCAGCAGGGAGCAGGAGAGAGCCCGAGCAGCTAAATGCTCCTTACCCCCTGTACGCCCGAGTACTGATCTGGGAATGAGTTAATTTCAGGGACTTGTCCTGGCACCTGGTCACTGCCAGCAGCAGACACTGAAATAAGGAGACACGGAGCTTCCCTGCACCCCTGGGGTAAGGCTGCAGGCCTCGGGGCAGAGGGAGGAACAGATTCTGTGCTCTGCTTTAAACTGCCCTCATGCACCTCATGCACTGCACACCACAGGACACATTTTGTGGTTGAACACCTAATTGGGATGAGGCACGGAACAATTTCTACCTTCCTCTTCTTGTCTTCCTTTGTGTGTCTATGGAGGGATCAGTTATTCTAGGCAAGGCACGTATTATCGATCTTTCTAACTCTATTATCCCCACTTGCGGTACTCGCTGTAAAGATTTCGGCTACCCTTTAATCTTGCCACACCTCAGAGAGTCAGCGAGCACTTAGGGTAGGATCTGATTCCAATGTAATGCTAGAATTGTTTGCTTTGAAACCCAAAACTAAATCACTGACCACTTGCAAATGAAATAAAATAAGTCTTTGCCAGTTACGTTTTTATTTTGAGTGGCTTGGATAGATTTCAGCACGAGGAAAGCCTCTGGGTTACCCTATCACATTATGCACTTCATTTGGGCTTGGTCCAGGGAGGATTTTTGATGACTTTGTATCTACTTCCTTGTGTTTTTCAGGATCGTGTACACATGGCCGTTGTCCTGGGGATGGTGAACAGTTCCTTCTGAATGCCTAATTAAGCTCCGATTAGCATTTCTTCTAGGAGCAGATGCAGCTTTTCGAGCCCAGCAAACAATGCCATCTGTTGTTCCCTTGCTGTAATTTCCATCTGAAAGTCTGCTCTGCTTCTATATTTAATTGTGAAGTTTCCTGCTGCCAAAAAAGTAAGGTTGTTTAAATTTGGCACTGGGAGGAAGAGGCCGAGAGGGAGGGAGATTGGATTTTTATTGTTAGTGCAGGGAAAGCTAAGCTGGTGCAGCCTGACTGGCAGCTCTGCAGCCTGCTCTCCCATGCAGGACCAGCCAAAGTGTGAAAGCCTTGATCAAGACTCCCATATCCACCTTGCCTTGTCTCCTCGACCTCAAGGCTGCCTCTGCTGGGTCTCTTCAGTGGTATTTTCATACCTTTTCTACCACCACCTCCCTGGATAGCTGCATTAGAGGTGATACCACGTCCTCAGATACTGGCAGTTGTTGCACTGTGCTGTGACCTTCTCTGAAAACTTTTGGTGTTCCTAACAGGTTGAAAGTATTCACAAGCAATCTTGTCTGTCTTCCTAGCCTTGGGCAACTGCTGAATTTTCACAGCCTCTTCAGTCCTTGGCCAGCCTGCTGTGATTGCCAACAAGTAAGCCAACTGAAGAAGTGATTTTGGGGCATCCATCAGCTAGTGTCTGGCTTGAAACCCACTAACCTAATTTCACACAGACCACTGAGCAGCCATTAGCTGGCTGTGGCATGGCCTGTGGTAGACTGCAACCAGTGACCTAGGGATATACTTTATTATTTAACCTCTTGAACAGTTGGATATTGTAGGACAGAAATGTTTGGTGAAAAATAGCAAACGGTCCAAAGAAGTCAATGTGGTTTGCGGGCCAGATTTTATCCTTTATTCAAAGGACATCACCTACTTAGTCAGATCCCTCAGGAACTAGATCTATAGTATGAATGGATAAAAGCAGCTAGTTAATGCAGAGTAGAATAAACCTTTGGACTGTCTACCTTCAGGAAACTGAGAATTTAATGGGAACCAGGAAATTAGGCCTCTTTTCTATAACAAGTCAGATTAAACGCTTAACTTTGCAAATGTTTAAATGCTCCATCCCTAATTAATGTTCTGCTAAACAAATGCAGCCACAGGGTAAACAATACTTATTTAAACTTTGGGTTATATTTTTTTCCAAATTGTAAAATATTTAACCCCTTTTCCCTTTGACAGGTCATGACGAGGGAGGGAATCTCACCCAACAGTTTTCCAATTTATTTTCAAAATGCCAACAAGTTGTAGAACCCTGTCCCCCAGCTGGCTAACACTGCCCACGCATTATGTGCATCAAACCAAAGGCCAATGCAGGGCATAATTTGTTTAATAGTGCAAGAGAATTCCCCCAATACAGTGAAATCGTAACCACAGCACTAGTCCCTTAAATACCCTCAGGGATGCTTGAGGCCAGTATCGTATGTAAGAAGCTGGTATTAACAGTCATTCTAAATTAAGCTTCTTTTCCCTACACGTGCTTAGTTCTTAAATCCTCTTTAACAAGAGGTTTAAAAACATTTTTAAATATCTGCCAAGGCTTCTTCCTTCACTATTAAGCATGCCCATTATGCTCCCCCTGCCTTTCTCAGATGGCTGGCTCAACTTCTTCTCGGACTTGCCAGTCCGTGTGTCTGGTGTGCCCATCACGGTATCTGCCAGCCACCTTTCTGATCACCCATCATGACTGATGCGTAAGTGAGTGGAATTTGGCCACGCTGCTGCATTTGGAATTACAGCGGCCTGAGTCAGGAGCAGTTGCACTGAGATTGAGATTGTTGCACAGTCAGAAAGCTGGTGGGTGGAAGAACAGTGTTAGCCATTATATCTGGAGATCAGTGTTAGCCATTATATCTTAGCAGCATCTTTTCACACACAGCTTTGCAGGGAGCTTTGCAGGTCCCTGTGACTGACAGTTTAGAAGGCAGGTTGGGTTCACCCACACAGCTTGCTGGGACAGGATTTTGCTTTTGTAGGAGCACCCTGAAAGTCTTTCAGAATTAAGAAACATGACCTCACGTTGCTCCACAGCGCTTTCATACTCATGGAGCAGCTGGGTGGAACTCAGCAGCAAAGAGGAAAATCAATTTTGTCTTTCATGTTGTTGTTGTCTAACAAATGCGTTTGGATGCCACCACACCCGCCTATTGCACAAATCCCTGTTGTCTTCCTGCGCAGCTCATTAAAGTCATTAACAAGCCCCAGGACAATTTGTAGGCCTTTGGAGAGTACCTGTGCTTGTAGCTGGGAAACCAGCAGTGACACTTTAAGAGTTAAACTGTGATGACCTGGAACAGCACAGCTCCCAAAACCCAGGAATTTGATACAGTTCCACATCTTTGGTGTACTTTGTTATTTACTATACACAGCCTCTGCCAGCTGTAGATGGTGTTCTCTTTCAACCTGGGAAGAACAGAAGGGACTGTTCTTTGCCTTTATTACACTGTTTTTGGATTTATTTCCCAATAAGTTTGGAATTTTGGAGGGCTTTTGCTCCAGTAAATCCCCACAGCAGCCACCTGCCCTGTCCTCGTGTAAAACTGGCCGAGTGGGCAAAGCCTTGTGTGGGCCATGGCTGCAAAGCTGGGCTGAGGGGTGCCAGTGGGAGGCCGGAGGAGGCCTCTGACAGTGTGGAGGGGCAGCACCATGGGCCAGGCCTTCAGCAGCCCATCCGTGGGCACTCAGAGGGGTTGGCACCCTGGGGTGGGCTGTGGGGTGAGCGGACACCCTGGCTTGTATCAGGAACAGTGTGGCCAGCAAGGCCAGGGAGGTGATTGTCCCCCTGTACTCGGCTCTGGTGAGGCCACAGCTCGAGTGCTGTGTTCAGCTTTGGGCCCCTCACTAGAAGGCTATCGAGGCCCTGGAGCATGTCCAAAAGCTGGTGAAGGGCCTGGAGCACAGGTCCTGTGAGGAGCGGCTGAGGGAACTGGGGGTCTTTGGAGAAGAGGAGGCTCAGGGCAGACCTCATTGCTCACTACAACTCCCTGAAAGGAAGGTGTGGGGAGCTGGGGGTCGGCCTGTTCTCACAGATCACCAGTGATAAGGCTAAAGAGAATGGCCTCAAATTGTGCCAGAGGAGGTTCAGGTTGGAAATGAGGAGACATTTCTTCTCGGGAAGAGCAGTCAGGCATTGGGACGGGTTGCCCAGGGAGGTGGTGGAGTCACCATCCCTGGTTCACGGAGATCCCTGGTGTTCAAGGAGAGGTTGGACGTGGTGCTTGGGGACACGGTTCAGTGGTGACATTGGTGGTGGTGGACGGTTGGACCAGATGACCTTGGAGGTCTCTTCCAACCCTAGTGACTCTGCGATTCTGTGACTCAGGAGCCGAGGCCATACCAGGCCAGGAGCGTTAGTGCCGCACACCCCCGCGCACTCCCGCAGCGAGCCGCGACCCGCGGCGGCCTTTAGGACCCACCCGTGAGCCTCCCTCCCTCTCCCCGCCCCTCCCCGCCATCCTCCCCCCTCATTGGCCGCGCCTCCTGGCCTCCACCCTCCCCTTTCCTTCCCCGCCGCTCTCCGAGGCCCCGCCTCCCCTTGACGTCACGGGCAGGGCGCCGGCTGAGTGGCTGCGGGCGCGGCGGCGGCCCCGCCCCCGGGCCGCACGGTTCCACGGGGGCGCGCGGGCGGGGGCAGGAGGAGGAGGAGGAGGAGGAGGAGGAAGGCTGCGGGGTAGCGCGGCCACGCGTGGGCCGGGAGCGGCCCCGGGGTGTCGGCCGGCCCCGGGCTGTCCGCTGACCACGGGCTCTGCCGGCCGCCGCCGAGGGCTCCGGGACGCCGGGAGAGGCGGTGAGCGAGCCGCAGGTACGCGCGTGGGCTTGGCGGCGGTGGGAGGCGTGCGGGAGGGTGAGGGGAGGGGAGGGGGGCTCGCCTGGGAAGCACCGAAAAAGACCCCAAAAATCCCCAAACTGGCGTTGGAGTCCTGAGCGCGGAACCGGGCGGCTGCCGCTGGGCAGAGCCGGGACCAGCGGGGGGCGGCGGCTGCAGTGCCCCGTCCCCGTGCTGCCCTGCAGCCCCCTGGCACCCCCAAGAAGAAGTTCCGGGCAGCTTTGGGGGCGGTTTTCGCTTTGCTTTTTTATTTATTTATTTATTTCATCCATCCGCTTGCGCTTACCGGTGCGTTAGGGGGGGGTTAGAGCAGCGCTGGCCACACCTGGAGACGGTCTGCCCGCAGCCCCGGGCCGTCCCCACGGACAGCTGCTGCCCTGTCAGGGTGCCACGGGCCGCGGTCTTCCTCCAGAGTCACCCGAAGTCCCAGGACAACGAGCACCTCTGCAACTTTTTACGCTGCGCCTTTCCTCCTCTTCTCCCTCCCCGCGGTGCCTTAGGACGATTTTCCATCAGTTTTCGTCCCACCCGGCGTGTTTGCCAGGCACGGTTCTGCGGGCGGCCGGCTGCTGCCCCTAACCCCGCCGTGCTCCCGGTGGCTGCCCCAGCCCTTGGCCGTGCTGTCCAACACCTCCGGGGGCTCAGGTACCGCTTATTTCCCCTCCCCATCTCTTCACGCCCCTGTTCAGGGAGGTGGGTCCCTTTCCAGGGCCTCGCCGATTGCCTTGCCCTTCTTGCTGTGTCGTATCAAACCTGACCTGGAAACATAGTTTTGTCTCTTCTGTGGTTTTGGCCACCCGCCGTGGCTTCTCTGCGATACGAACACGCGTGGGGAAGAGGTGGAGGTGGAGGCTTGCAAAGGGAAGGTGTGGGCGCAGGGCTCCCGGGACTAACACCAGAGGGGAATTTGCTGCAGAAGCAAATCGGGAGTGCCTTGAGGTAGACAGGAGGCGGTAAACAACTTCAGCGTTGGGGAACCCAAACTTCCTGCCCCTTTTTTTGTTCATTTTCTCCGGTATGTGGCAGTTGCTACGCCAAGTCCTCCTGCCTCATTGTGAAACGTGTCCCGTGGTAGGTCCCTGCGTCTGGGGCAGGCGTGGGTAACTCAGGCAGTGTGACCGGTCTCCTGATGTGGTCTGGGAGAGGCAATAAGGCCAGCCGGGAACCTTTGGACCACAGGAGAGAGGCAAATGAAATTTGTGAGGGCAGCTGGGGAACAAGGGGTGATGCTGCCCCACACCTACTCCAAATGTGTAAGAACGAGCGTGGGGTGCTGCTCGACATGGTCCCTCCAGGGCTGGAGCAGGGTCTCACAGGGGCAGGGAGGGAGCGCTTACCTGTCAGTCTGTATTAATGTGTGAGTTACGATGCCAATTTTGTCCTCGCAGTGGTAACTGCAGGAGCTCAGATCCTCTTCCTTCGCAGCCAGGGGAGGCTTTAGGCGGTGTTAGGAGGTAGGTGAGTGAACCAGGGAGGGCAGGATGGGGCCAGCCGTGTTTTAGGAGTGATGGGGTGAGGACAGAGTGTGTGGGGCAGCTCTGGGGAGGTGGGCACGGGGTGGTGGAGTGGGGAGGTGGAGCAGGGCTGGCAGAGCCATCCAGGGGCATCTGCAGTGGGCGCTGGGGGCCTGTGGAAGAAGCGTGTGGGGAGAAGTAGTGTCAGCAGGCGAAGCGAGTAGATGTTTTATCGACTGCAGGGAATGTAGCTGGCATTGCGTAAAACGCTGGCTGCAGGAGCGCCGGCTAGAATGCACTGAGCTGTAACGAGTTGCCCCGAGTGCCTGGGCTGACCTTTAGCCACCATCAGGTCAGTCTGTCTTTGCTTATCAACTTCATATCCCCGCAGCGACCATTAGCATCACTTCAGCCAGAGAGGGCTGCTCAGTCTTTTCCCAGTCACTCGAGCCTGGGAATGTTGTGTGTCCTGTAACTGCTGCCTGCTTGCTGACCATCAGACTTTGCAAAGACAACCAGTTTTAAATGACAGCCTGCCAGCTTGTGGTGAGGCAAGTTTATTACTGTAGCACGCTGCCAGTCCTTCTGGTTTGCCTGTGATGCATGCACAGATGCCCGGGATAGCCTGGCTTGCTGCAGTGCTCCCATTCAGATCCGGGATGTGGAAGCTGAGTACATGGTTTGACGCTGTTAGTACTGAAATTAAAACATCAGAGATGGGTGTCACCTTTGTTCCTTCTGTCCAGAGCCGGAGGGCAATGAGCAATGCCTTGTCTTGCAGCCTCACACCCTTGAGTATCTGTCAGTGGTTTGCAACCAGGCTTCATTCCCACCAGCATCGGTGGCTGATCAGTTACAGAGACGTGAGGGTCTCCCATCTCCGTGGTATTGCGTGGCGCATTGAGCTCCAGCCAGAGCTGCAAGTGAACTCCTGCACATTGAACCTGGCCGCTGCACCGAGATCTGCCTGACAGAGGAGCAGGGAAAACGAAACAAACAGCAGGTTACCTGGCCGGGCACACAACCCAGATCCTGCCCTGGCAGCAGGGAGACAGACCTGCTTGGTGTGAGGGTAGGTGGCATGGCCTTTGGTTCCTCTGGCCATCTGAGCAAGCAGCATTGCCAGCCTCGGTGCTGGGAGCTGGGCACAGCCTGCAGAGAGAGCGGGAGGCCGCTGGGATCGTGCTCTCTGTAGTCAGCAGCTCGTTAGTTTGGCATACACCACATCTCATCCTATAAACTCTCCCTGGGAAGTGGCATGTGGTTCTGCTTGCCTGTATTTGAAGTACTGAAGGCCTTTTCCCTGTGCAGCACATTAGCAAGCTTGAAAGGGGCTTTATCCTGCTCAGATGGGGCCGGGGTAGATGCTGCAATCAAGTCAATTGTTTCCATTTTGGAGCCTTTTGGGGCATAATGTGGGAGACGGGACTGAAAACTCGCTTCCACTGCAGCCCTGCTTTCATTTTGCAGAGCGACTGTGATTGATCTAGCAGAAGGGAATTCATTCACCAGCAGAGCTGGAGGGCAGGCGGGGAGGACAAAACCCCACAGCAGCCTCTGAAATGAATCACAGGCTCTGAAAGGATCCACTGGGGTTAAGGCATAGCAATGAAAAGCTATTGTCTGGAGCCTGAACTGTGGCTAAAAGCATTATTTATCCCGATTTGGATAGTGGTTGTAGGAGGGTGTGGTATTCCCAGGGACTGCAAAGCCAGTGAGCTTAGTGGTGAACATGAACTTTATTTGATTGCCTCACAGGTAGCTTAAGAAGCTTTATGGAGTAACTCAGTTGTGGACTAGCAAGTCCAATACCTGATTTGCAAATAAAACTGCATCTGTTACGCATAAAGCAAGTTTCCTGCGGATATTTTTATTTTGATTGGAATTTAATCTCCCTTGGCTCTTGTTAGTTTGTCCCTTGTAGGTTTTGGGCACTGCTGCCCCTTTTACCGGTGCTTTTGCAGGACAGAACAAGAACCTTGCTGATTAGTACAGCTTGCAAGTACTGGCTTTGATTCTTATGGTAAGTGGCATTCAATAGATTCTTCTGGAGACTTTGGGCTCAAAGTACAGCATAGATTTAAAGGGAGAGATGGTGAGTGCTGTGGGGAATGGGATACGAAACAGTGGTGGACAGACCAAGTTTCTGAGTTCGGATTTGCTTTAGTAAGCACACTGACGTTCAGATACGTGCCCGGACCTTCTCCAGACAATCTGATCTCCTGGAGCCTACAGAATTGGCCTTGGAAAACCTCCCAGTTTCTGCCTGAGCCAACAGAAGGAGCCTTTCACATGGTCTCTCTGTTTTCTGTCTAGGATGTGCGGGCCAGACTAGAAAGTGAGAAAATGAGAAGAAATGATAAAGAGGCCTCCCATTCTCCAAGGCTGGGGCAGGATCTGAAATCCTGCTTTTGGGGGCTGGAACGTGGATAACTATCTTTCCTTTGCTCGCCTATTTGCAGATATGATGAAACAACGAGAGTTTGTCAGGGAGGCCAAATCCAGCTTTGCTACAGAAATGCCCCTGATTCACGGCAGGGTTACGTTGCCTGAATTCCAGGGTGAGAAATCACGGTCGCATCTTTGCTGCATTAGTCATCCTGCAGAGGAGAACGAATCTGACTGACACGGGCAAACCACTAAATTCACAGGCGTTGCTGGAGACGAACCCTCCTTTATTAGAGAGCAGAGCCTGCACGCAAGCGCCGCCGAGGTGAGGACAGAGCAGAGGAGGCTTCCCGGAGGAGATGCAGGGAAGGTCCTTGGCTGCCCACCTGGCTGCAGCCCAGGCGCCGTGCTCCCCAAGTGCAGCATTACATTAAATGCCAGCTGCTATTTTTATTCCTTTCATCTCAAGCCCTGTTTGCAGAGGGGCACTGTTAGTATCGAGCATTTCTAGCAGCTCCGAGCTGTATACCTGATAGGCCACCGTGTTTTGCAGAGACATGAAACACATCCGAAAAAACCTCTTCAGATTTGTTCGTTCCTCCTTCTTGTTCCCTACCTCCTTTCCCTGCTTATCTTTTCATTTCTTCCGTGTTTGTATTTCTTTTCCTGCTTTTGAAACTCAAGCTGTGTCCCTGAGTACGTGATGAAAGCCTGCATGTGTTGGAGTCTCCTTCTCCTCAAATATTTTGACAGAGCCTCCACCCAGCGATTGCTTTCCGTGCTTCTGAAACACGGCTGTACCGGGGTGTGTGTTCGGCAGCGCATTGCCACACCGCTCTTTGTCCTAAGCAGCTTTGCAAGGAGCTCTCCCCCACGAAGATGAAACCGCAGGTGGCTTCTTACATTTCTAGGTTGCAACTCTTAGAGTAAAAAAGGGGAATCAGCTGTCCTGCAGCAGTAATTCTGTCCTGGGCTGGAGCTGAGCAGCAGGCGTTGCAGCTCGTGAAGGCATTGGAAAGGCACCAATATTCAGGACGAGAGAATAGGCAATTTACTAATAAGTCAAGAATTTATCCCCCTGCTTATAGAGAGAAGCAGAACTTTGTCTGAATTTGAGATGGCATTTCACCCCAGAGGGCTGAGAGTGTGAAATCGGAGAGGGAAAAAAATGAATCTTAAGGCTGCCTCCCTGCAAAATCAGCCACAGCAGCCTTGGTCCATTACGGAGAGTGCAAGCATCATATTGATTTATTGCATTTGTTTGCAGGCAGCCGAACATCCCCTCTCCTCCTGCACGCTCCCCAGATCTGAGAGGTCACCTGGATGTGTGAAAGAGTAAGGCTCAGATCAACAAGGATATTGAGAGTCCTTTCGTGTGACGGTGCGTTTGTGTCGTGTCCCAGCCTGGTGCCCTCGGATGGGTGATGGCTCCTGTCGTGGCTGCTCTGAATTCAGAGTACCTACCGGCAGCCATGTGGCCGGAAAAATGAACACAGCCAAAATGAGCTTGAGTAAATCAAAAAAGGAAATGAGGAAAGCTCTGATCTCAAATTCACACGGGTAGCATTTAAATCCTACTGCAAGCCCCTCGCAGGGCGCGCACGTCAGCCCATGCTAAATCCCAGCACTGAAGAGATGGAGCCTCGTGGCAAGGAGACAGCTCTCCAGCCTCTGCTGCTGCCTAGCGAGTTTCTTTCAGCTCTCCTGAAGGGAGCCGGCAGGGAACTCTGCTGCTTATTTATTTACTTCTTTACTGCTTTAAATAGCTCATGGTTGAGCAAGGCAAAAAGGAAACGTGTTCTGCCTGCTGCTTCTCTGAAAGTCTGCTTGGCAGACAAAAAGCCAGCCTTGGTTCATGGGATCTGGGCTCTTTGTTGGTGTTTAGCCAACCTTTACGGTCCTGAGACTGTAGTTCTCCCCTTCTAAGCAGAAATGATTCTTGAGTCCCTGAAGTCCCACTGGGGACTTACTCTTTCTCAAATATTGTCCGTTTGAAAGGAAGCAGCGTCTCAGCTGGGTGAATTGGGAAGAGATGGAGCACCCTGCACGGCTGCTGGTCCAGCCCAGATGGGGAAACGAGTCAGCTCACAGGGTGCAGACAGCTTGGCCAAAGCAGCTGGGGATCCCTGCTGATAGGGAAATGAAGCGGAGATTTGTGGCTCTCTGCTGGTTTAGGATGGAGGGTGGAACCCCAGGCCTAGCTAAATATAGTGCATATATCAGTAGTGCTCCTGGGCTCTCTCCTCGTATGCATATCTTCTGTGGTTGGAAACCAGGGGCTGATTCGGCTTGGAAGTATCCAATTTCTGAGTGCTGCTTGGATTTTTCAAGAGATAAGAGTATTTCCCGAGGACCTCCTCAGTTACCTACACCAGCTCCTCACCACGGGGACCCACCAGCCTCAGGGACAGCCGCCTGCTGCGGCAGAGGTTTGCAGGAGGCAAGAAGTGCTCGGGCAGAACTGTGACCATTGCTCGAGCAGGGACTTTGGCCAGCTACGTGCTTTTGTTTTCCCACCGTGTTTTCTTTGCCAGCTTTGTCCTGTCCAGAGGCTGCTGGGGCATTTTCTTCCTGAGCTGAGATCAGAGGGGTCTTTTCTCCCTGATCCAGCTCCTACCCTCCTTTTGGGTTGCTGTCTTCCCTGTGTGGGAAGGATTTCCAAAGCACCCTTATCTTGCTCTGCTGGAAAAAATCCTGTCTTTCCTGTATCTGTGTACAAAAGCTTCATACAGCCAGGGGAATAGCCCACAGACAGCACTGGATAGCTGTCAAAAACCTGATACCCCCCTGCCCTCATCCCCACGGGAGAAGGGTTATCATCCGCCTGTGCATGCAGTAAGATCCTCTAAAAGACTTCATGGTGAATATTTGTATTGTATTCATTATATTTATTCTTTGTGTGAGATATTCCTCGTCCCGAGCAGTTCTGGTTTTTATCTGTAGCTCAGTGGCTGGGTAAGGGAAACGAGGAATGCAGTAGGGGCTAAATTCTGCGTGTGTCATGGATCCACCTGCCTGTCACGGCAGTGAAATGTTGAAGTAGATGTTTGTGTGCATCACGAAAAACGTAGAAGGTCCTTTTGGAGCCACTGGATTTTGGAAGAAACCCTCCAGCTGACATGCATGCCTGCAGTGTCTGTTCACCTGATAGGCGTGGAATGATGCCAGGTTCTCTGTAGACTGCGGCACCCACTGGGGTGTGTTAGGATGGGGGAAGGATGAGTGGCTACCGCTTTCCTTCCTGTGCCCAGCCACTGCGGGATTCAGGAAGCAGGCCCTTTGTGCCATCAAAACTGCTTCGTTTTGGAAGCTGCTGAAAAAATAGGAGCAAGGCTTGCTGGCGAGATGGCTGCACACCTGAGCTGGGAGGCTGGGGACCAGTGGCAGCCAGTGCCACCACCCAGCTCCAGGAGAGGCCGACTGGAGCGGCTGTGGCCTCTCCAGCTTGCAGCTATGCTGGGGACCAGTTGGTGCTTGCACCGGGACATGACGATAGGAAGAGCGTCCCCAGTGGGGACTGGCCTGCGACCCACCAACTTCTGCCCTACTCGTTACCTGTTGGTTAGAAATGTTATTTCATTACCCTGGGCAAGATGTTAAATGCTAGGTTGAAGGTTGGATGGTTGTTGTTGTTTTTTATATATATATAATCATAGCAGCTCTGCTGCAGCTTTTATATCGACATTTCTCTTTCCTAAACGACCTGCAGCTTCCATTCTGTCTAGTGGCTTTTCTAATCTTAGTGTCAGAAAAAATGGTGCTGCCTTCCCGTAATCATTTTGTTTGTTTCCGTAGCCGTCCTGTATAAATAGCTTAATTTTCCTGCGGATAAGCACATCGAAGGTTAACATTGAATATGCGGCACGAGCTGTGAGCAAAGGAAGCAGGAGCGATGGCGGGGTGCTCCCTGAGGTGCTAGGAGTAGGAACCTAAATCAATAGCTTTTAGCAGCCTCATAAATGTTTCATTTGTATTCCTCAGTCCAGCGTTGCAGAGCTTTGACGCAGGAATCCGTACAGCCTCTTAAGTTAGCGTTGTCCCTGGGCTGGGTGTGGATGCTGGAAACCAATTCCTCGAGCCGCGCTTAGGAGTGCGCCTCGGCTGCCCGGTGATGGCGTTTTCCTTCCTGTGGTGGTGTTTTCCATCCTGTTTCGGAGCCCCCGTTGCGCACAGCCTCCCATCACAAATGAGACGAGCTCGGCAGCCCCAGCTCCAAACCGCAGGGTTTTGGTGAGGGACGTGCACCAGTGCAGCACAGCGATATCCCCAGCGGTGCTGCTGCCCTGCCGTTAGGAGCTGTGGCTGCTCAGACAAGCTCTCGTTTCTGCCCCGCTTGGCATGGAGAAGACCTTTTCCCTGGGCTGTAACACAGCCCTGAGGAATGAGCGAGGTCTCGGGAACCTCAATAATTCACGGTGGGTGGGGGGGAGAGAGAGACACCCACAAACGCTTGTCCAGTACAGGCTCTGGAGGACCTTGGGTATGAAACGCGTGAGCAGAGCGTGATTCAGGGCCCTTATCTGGCCATCAGCCTCCGCTTGAGGTCATCCGTGGGCGGGTGGTGTCTCGGCGGGGTCGGTGTTGCAAGCCGCCAGCATCCCCGTGGGGCTCAGCGCCGTGTCTGCCCTGAGTCCCTGCGCCGACAGCCACCGGGCTGCTTGCGGGCAGACGGGTGCCTGGGCTCACGTCTCGCCCCGAGCCGGCCTGGTGGCAGATACTGGGCATCTCCCCGGGGTCCTGCATCATGGGAGGGCAGCCTGGGTGCTCGCAGGGGAGAAGGACCCTTAAAAACTTCAGGCTTGCAAAGGAGCAAGGTTTAGACCCCATTTTCCTGTGGATGATGCCCCCTTTTCCCCAGCGTACAGCGACTGCTCGTGGCCGTGTGTCTGCCTCGCGCCAGCAAACAGAAATGTGCACCCAAACAGAAATGCTGAAACGCTGCCGGCCCCACCGAGCCCTGTGACTTGTCCCCATCTTCAACCCAAACTCCGCTTTTAGTCAGAGAGTTTCTTTGGATGCAACACGAATGCCATCTCGTGTAGTGCCTGCCGTGGCTTTGCTGTACCTGCTGCGTAAGCCGAGGCTTTCTGGCTGCTGTGCCGTGTCTGGCAGCTTGGCTCCGGTGCTTTGTGCGTTTCATAGTCACATTTCCCTCCCCCCAGCACATCTTCGTGCATTGGGCTTGGAAAAATCACGTTCCTCATTTACATCTCAGGCTTTTTGTTTGTTCACTTATTTTTGGTGCTTTTTTGTGTTTTTTTTTTTGAAGGCTCATTTTTCAAACCTCAGGAGAGTCGCGCTATCAACTTCAGTGCTGACTTTCTGCTGGAAGAGAGGACTGTGTGCGTTATCTGTCTGCCTACTTTAGTTACATAGGGGAAAAAAATTGGGCTGGCTAAAATATTTTGCAGAGAGCGACCTCAATTCTGTCATCGCTACCAACTTGATTGGTCCAAAGGCTTTTTCTTCCACAGGCTTGGAGCACTTAAATGAAATAGTAGCTTATAAAAGCGTTGTGCTTCCTTCTGCCTGTCTGTTAAACAGTAAATTAGCTGTCTCTTGTATCCTTTTCTGTGATGTGAATCTGTACAGAAAATGCTGAAGTCACAGGGATGTCTCGTGAGCTTTATCAACAAAAAGCTGCGGTGAAAGGCTTTGGTAAAACCGGTTCAGAACTTTTGGCTGGTGCCGGTAGCTAGATATTCCACAAAGAAAACCAGCAGCAATTGCCTTTCCTAAAGCTGCAATAATCTTCATGGAAATCAGAAGCCAAACTTGATCTGTGCTGAGCCGAGAACAGAGTGGTGCCCTTTACCCTGGATAGACTGCTCTCCTAATGCTGTTTTCGAAGGAAAAATGCTCTTCTGCGGTTTGCCAATCCCCTCTAGGGGCTGTTGAGACAATTTACCCTCGAGTTTGGGTTCTGATTGCTTCATTTTGCTGCTCCATTGCTGCAACCAACAAGCAGACTTCCCCCCTCGTGCCCCCGCCTTTCCTTGTACAGCCCGAGTCCCGTTTCAGGAGGGTGCTGGAGGTGCAGGTCCTGTAAATCAGGGTGCAGGGGCACCCACTGGTGCTTCGTGTCTGAGGTCCGCTGATGGTGCAGCAGGGTTGTAGAGCAATTGTGTCTGTCCTGGTGCTGGCTCAATGCCTCGCATCGGTGAGAACAGGAGAATAATCCATCTTCTGCTCGTCTCTCCGCAGGCTGTCGAGCTGTCACCATGTCAGTCAGCGTCCACGAGAACCGTAAATCCCGGACTAGCACCGGCTCCATGAACATCTTGCTGTTTCACAAAGCTTCCCACCCGGACTGCGTGCTGTCCCACCTGAACACCCTGCGGAAGCACTGCATGTTCACCGACGTCACCCTTTGGGCAGGAAACCGCTCGTTCCCGTGCCATCGGGCAGTGCTGGCCGCCTCCAGCAGGTACTTCGAGGCCATGTTCAGCAACGGCCTGCGCGAGAGCCTGGACGATGAGGTGAATTTCCACGACAGCCTCCATCCGGAGGTGCTGGAGCTGCTGCTGGACTTCGCTTATTCCTCTCGGATCATCATCAACGAGGAGAACGCGGAGTCCCTCCTGGAGGCTGGGGACATGTTGCAGTTCCACGATGTCCGAGACGCAGCGGCCGAGTTCCTGGAGAAGAACCTCTACCCTTCCAACTGCCTGGGCATGATGCTGCTCTCGGACGCCCATCAGTGCCGCCGGCTCTACGAGCTCTCCTGGAGGATGTGCCTGGTCAACTTTGAGACCCTTCACAAGAGCGAGGACTTCAACAACCTTTCCAAGGACACTCTGCTGGACCTCATCTCCAGCGACGAGCTGGAAATTGAGGATGAGGAGAAGGTCTTTAAGGCTGTCCTCCAGTGGGTGAAATACGATCTAGATGAGCGGAAGGCTTATCTTCCAGAGCTGCTGAGGAACGTTCGCCTGGCCTTGCTTCCTTCTGAATGCCTCAAGGAGGCTTTGGCTTGTGAGGACCTGATCATGGTGGATGAAAGGAACAAGCTTGTCTTGGACGAAGCCATTCAGTGCAAGAAGAAGATCCTCCAGAACGATGGGGTTGTCACCAGCCCCTGTGCCAGGCCTCGCAAAGCCGGCCACACCTTGCTGATCCTGGGAGGGCAGACCTTCATGTGCGATAAGATCTACCAAGTGGATCAAAAAGCCAAGGAAATTATCCCCAAAGCAGACCTGCCGAGCCCACGGAAAGAGTTTAGCGCCTGCGCCATTGGCTGCAAAGTGTACATCACTGGTGGCAGGGGCTCGGAGAACGGGGTCTCCAAAGACGTGTGGGTGTACGACACTGTCCACGAGGAATGGTCAAAAGCCGCCCCCATGCTGATAGCTCGCTTTGGGCACGGCTCAGCCGAACTGGAAAACTGCCTGTACGTGGTTGGGGGGCACACTGCGGTGGCTGGGGTCTTCCCTGCGTCGCCTTCGGTGTCCTTGAAGCAAGTCGAGAAGTACGATCCCACGGCCAACAAGTGGATGATGGTGGCTCCGTTGAGAGACGGGGTGAGCAACGCCGCGGTGGTGAGTGCCAGGCTCAAGCTTTTTGTCTTCGGTGGCACCAGCATTCACCGGGACATGGTGTCCAAGGTGCAGTGCTACGATCCGCTCGAGAATCGGTGGACGATCAAAGCGGAGTGCCCGCAGCCCTGGCGTTACACGGCGGCCGCCGTCCTGGGCAGCCAGATTTTCATCATGGGGGGAGACACGGAGTTCACGGCAGCATCCGCCTACCGCTTCGACTGCGAGACGGACCAGTGGACGCGCATCGGGGACATGACAGCCAAACGCATGTCCTGCCACGCTTTGGCCTCGGGGAATAAACTCTACGTGGTGGGGGGCTACTTCGGGACTCAGAGGTGCAAAACGCTGGACTGCTACGACCCCATGTCGGACACGTGGAACTGTATCACAACGGTGCCTTACTCGCTCATCCCCACGGCTTTTGTCAGCACCTGGAAGCACTTGCCGTCATGAGGGGCAGGGCTCGGGGGCTCGTAGCCAGGAGTTCAGTAAGGTAAGGGTCTCCTCTAAAACTGAAACGTGCTGTCTTGCCTCAAATGCATCTCCACACACTGCGCAGAAACCACAGGTTCCAGTTCACTCGCTTTTTAATGAGAAAGGTGAATTTAAAGGTGGGAGAGACATCACACCAAAAAATAATCAGCTCTGTGGTGCTGGAGGTCTTGCTCTCTCTTGTTTCGAGATGGTCTGATCCACGCCTGCTCTCGTGGATATGACCATAGAATACATCCTGTCCCCATGTGGTTGAGGGTGTCACGGTTTCTTAAGGCACTTAACTTTGAGATCTGGAATACAGTAGGGCCACACGTGCTTTGGAAAAAGTCTCAGTGGTTTAATGTGGGTATCTGGGTGGTCGGTTTGGAGCTGATGAATATGTAGGCAAGTGACCCCTAGGATGATGGAGAATCCCAAGTCTCTTTTTATGTTCTGTGTTTACATTTCAGTGGGTAGCAGAAGCTTAGAAGCCTTGGTGCATTTGATGGTCCTGGTGTTTATTTAATATCCAAGCTGTTGCCTGTTAAATCAGAACTTCTGAGACTTGTGTGTGAGACCTGAGTGGGAGGGAAGGGGTTTTGGAACCAGCAGAAGAACGTGTTTATCGGTGTGTTGGGCTGTGTGGGAATGAGAAGGCTGGTGGAAGCTCCTGGTGTCCTGTACGGTTCTGGTTCTCACGTGCCCAGAAGTAGTGTTGGCACCCCTGGCAGAGGGCAGCTGGTTCCTCCTCACCTCCCCAGCGGGATGCTTGGTCACCATTCTGGTCACCAGTTCTCCTCCAGTGAGCTCTGCACATCATCACCGATCTGTGCCAAGATCTAACTGTAGGAAAAGTCCAAAAGCGCTCTCGCCTTGCATTGTGGAAGCAGAGGTGTTGGTGCTATCCGTGTCACCTCTCCAACAAGTCTGTAACACCTCTGCAGCCTCCTGGCTGGGAAACCCTCTCCTCTGGGGGCAGGATTGATGAGCTTCACTTAAGGTTTTATTGGAAGGTGAGACCATGGGGGGGGAAATTCTTCCTTATCTTCATCAAAATCTACTTAACAGAAGAGGGAACGCTTCCCAAAGCCTCTAACACCCTCTTACTTCCCGCTTTGCACTTGGTGTGCCTGGGAATCACCCAGAGGTGAATTACTGCAGTGCTCAGGCTCATGATCTCTGGATGCCAGCTGGGAACCGAAGAGAAGCTCCTGGCACCCCTGCCAGGCGTTTGCCCAGCATGACCACCTCTTTGTCTCAAGAAGAAGCACCCAGGGCGTTACTCTGGCCTTTGATTTGCAAAATGATGGACTTTAACCTGGGCTGGACTACAGTGGCAAGAGTGGGAAGGGTTAAAATGAGATTTCTGAGCGCTTTCACAGTGCTGGAAGATAATGGCCTTTCCAAATTCTCCTCCTCAGGCGTTGCCTAGCATCTGTCACAGTGGCTCAGTAAGCTAATTAACTGCCACTCAGCTGTTAAATATTGTAGCCAGGAGGGTGAGGACTCCATCGTTTTCAGTGCAGGTCAGTGGGCCCCCCCTTTAAGAGCCATCCTAGAGCTGAAAATTAATTTTCTCTGGTAGCAGATGTTTGAATATTAAAGCTCCACACCAGCCCCACCGCTGGCAAGAGGAAGGGTGAACAGTTTGAGGTGAGAGTTGGTTCTTCAGCCACCGAATAAAAATCAGTCCCCCAAAACACAGAGCCTTTACGTCTTCTCTCCTGCCTTTTTCCTCCACGCTGTATTGGGATTGCTCAGACCTAATAAAGATCTCTGGGGAGTTATATGGTGTTGTTCGCTGTACGCTGGAGCCTGGCACAAGCACAAGAGAATTAGAAACTGTAATATGCCAACCTACAAATAAAGCTGGTGAAAAGTCACTGTGTAAGGGTTTTATGTGCTTTCCTGGCTTCATTTCCACTCATTGCTTAAAAGAAGCATTTGAAATATACTTGAGTGAGTTTTTTTTTTTCCAGAGAGCGTTTTTTTACTTCATTTTAACATGAAGAGCTGTGGCTCCTCTCATCACTTGCTGTGTCTGGCAGGGGTTTGCTGTCTTGCAGCTCCCACAGCACCAGGGTTTGTGCTGCGACAGGCACTTTGCTCCCTATAGCATCCCCTTTCCAGAAGGGGCACCCAGAGGCAGGGTGGCCAGCGCTTTCCTCCTGGGTCCTGCAGGTGCCTCTCCTTTGGGAGCAGGCAGCCCCTGTCCATCCTATGGGGAATGTGCCTCAGCTGGGGGAGGAAGTCATACTTTGTACAGCAGGAGAAAAACAAAACCAAAATCTCGCCTATAAACCAGCAAGGTTGCTTTCACACCAGCCCCGACACCCAAATAACACATCCCTGAGAAACGTTGATCGTAAAGCAGAGGCTGCTCTTAATTTAAAGCATAAAACTGCTCGGCTGGAGCTGTTTCCCGTGGGGCTTGGCCTCCAAACGTCCCCAGCTGGAGCAGAGGCCAGCCTCACACGGAGCTCCCGGTGCCCCTGCCCCGTGATGTGGACACCCAAATGCCAGGGATTGAGTGCGAGGAGCGGCATGCAGCCTGGAAGCCAGCCCCCTGCCCACCTGTGACTGTGGAGCTGCTGTGAAATGGTGGAGCTGGTGCTGCCGGGGGGCTTTCTGGTGGGACCTGCTCCCGCGTTTCCCCTCTTCCCTGGTTGGAGGCAGAAAGTTGGGCTAAAGCTGGGGTTAAACTTGGGCTGAGCTAGCTGCGGTGCTCCCTCAGGGGTGGCGGCTGAGGCAGTGAATTGCTGCAAAAGGGAAACAAAGACACTGCTACTACAGACACCCGAGTTTATAAATACAAGTGAAGCCCAGCTCTGCTCTTGGATCTTCCAATTTTGGGGAGAACCTGGCCCACCAAGCTGTGGGCTCTCATGCTCCGGGGCGAGCAGCTTCCCTTTCACCCGCACCCCTGCGCAGTGCCCAGCATGCCTGTGGGGCTGGCTCCCAGGCTCTGATTCCTGGGGCGCATCCCAGAGCCGAGAGCCGATGTCGTGCCCCGTGGAGGGCCTGGCTCCCATGCTGGGAGCGCGGTGGCACCGGTACTGGCACCCCAAAACCTTCCTCCTGCCCTGGGCAGAGGCGGCAGCACTGAGCGGCGGAGGCTGCAGCCAGGCGCTGGTTTTCTTCTGGCACCAAAAAGCTGAACTTTGGCCCCAAAGTGCCCGTGAGGGTTTCGGCAGCCTGCCAGGCCCAGCGCTATATTCTGGTACTGCCAGGCTGCGGTCACACTAAACATCGGATCTGTTCAATGACTCTTTTCCTGATTATTTAATTACGGCAGAGATAACAAGGCTTTTACAAGCACGGGTTTGGCTTCCCTTCTGCGTGGAGCTGGGGCAGCTCTCGCCGTGCAAGAAGCCGCAGGTTTTTGGGGCCATGCATCACTCCCGGCCACATCCAGCTCACTGCTGGACACCTCGCCCTGCACAAGCCCCGGGTGCCTGCAGCAGCACTCAAAGCAGCTGAAAAACCTCCAGGAAACCTCCCTGGTGCTAGAAACCAGCTTGCGAGGTGCTAGAAACCTGTTCCAGCCTCGCTGTTGTTGCCGGAACAAAGTCACAGCCGGTTTCTGTCGTGGCTCCCAGGGAAAGGCATTTGCATGAGCCCAAGAGCGAGGCAGGAGGAACAGGGAGGGCAGCGCTGCTGCCGGGCGGGCGGCTGGTTGTCTCCGGAGCCAGTTTATCAGGCAGCGTTGGAAGGGAGTGGCTGGCCCGGGGAGGAAAGGCAATGAAAATCAGGCTTTTCCTAACTCTGGGCAGATGGAAACATGTGCAGTCTGCGCTCGGCCCCAGACTGTGGTAATCAACCCCTTGGAAGCAGCAGGCGTAGGGATAGTTTTGGAGGAACTGGTGGAAAAGGGAAAAAAAAAAAAAAGCTTTTTTTTGTTGTGTTTTTTTTTTTTTTTTGGTTTGCTTTTTCTGTTCACGTTCATGGCCCCAAGCACACCGACTGCTTCCCACCCGCACCTCTCTCTGCGGTCGGGGGGGGGGGTGACACCAGGAGCTGCCAACATGCAAAACCCTTTCTCCATGCATCCCAGAGCCTGCAACGTGGCGATTAACAACCTTTCTCTTTCCCTCCCCAGATACCGGCATCGCATCCACGTCCCCTTCCTCGCTGCTGGAGCCGGCACAGCCGAGTCCCCTCCCGTCCCCCTGCACAGGATGCCGAGGAGCCTGTAACATCCTTCCCCGGTACCTCGGGACACGAAGGACCTGGCCATCACTGCCAGGCTGGGCACTAGGGATATGGGGGACACGGGGGACATGGGGAGGGCGGCTGGTGGATGCTGGTGGCCCAACATGAGCGGGGAGCTGGCGGATGTGCACCAGGCTGCATCCCCCGGGGCACCCTTAGGTGCTCTATGTTACTTGGTCATGGGGGTTAAGAGATTTGTATTTTATTTTTGTAGGCAGTGAGCTTGCTGTTGGCGCTGCCTGCTGTATGGGTGACGTGGAAGCATTTTTTTATAGGGAAAAAGGGCTGGGAAAGGGGGAGCAAGGGAGGGGCTGAGCCCAGCAAAGAGCACCTGGCTCCCCCCGGCCACGCAGAGCCCGGCCGAAACGTTGCGGCGTGGGAGCTCTGCAGCGCCGTGTGCCTGGGCGAAATGGGGCAGGTGCCTCTGGTTTTTGCTCTGTGGAGCTTTTTGGTGTTTTTTTTTTTCCCCTCCTTTTTCGCCTCGGGCTGGGGGCCAGGCAGCTCCCCGCACACAGCTGCCGGGGCGCGCGCCGCCGCTCTGCCAGCGTGCCAAAACTGCGGCACCGCGGCGAGATGCCCCGGCGGATAAAGCCTGCTGCCTGCTCCGAGCAGCTCCTCTGAGATTCCCCTCCGTGCTCTCCTGCTCTCCAAACAGCGCGTGGGTGAGGGTGTAATTAGCAAACGAGCAGGAACAGAGGCTGGCTGCGTGGCCGGGCACACTCGGGCCTTCGGAGGCCTCTCAGCTCCTCTCCCTCGAAGGGAGGACAGAGGGAAGGAGCAGCACAGGGCGCACGAGGGCTGGGCTGTGGTGGGAGTCCCCTTCTCCCATGCATCCAGGGTGGACATTTGGGTGCTCCCCGGGGTCAGCTGCGGGTTTTTTGGCCATCCATGGGGGCGCACAGCTCTGGGCGGGCCTCATTGAGCTGTGTCCTGCAGTGGGTACCCTTGCCTTTCTCCCCGTCATTCGGCAGTGCTGTAGCCTGGCCAGCGGGATGATGCAACGCTCTGAAAGCCCTTGTGTGCTTCGAACAACAAAGCCTTTGAGGAGCAGCAAGCGCCCTTTGCTGCCGGGAAGAGCACACTGGGTGCGCAGCCCTTCTGCAACTCTCTAAATGACATTTATTTACATTTCGTAGGGTTTTTTTCTTTTTTCTTTTTTTTTTTTTTCCTCCAGCTGCCTGCAAACTTTAATAAAAATGATGATCTGGGAAACCATTTGTGCCTTTTTCACAGGAGTCTCCTCTTCATTCCTAAGCAAGTCGGAGTTCGGTCTAATAACAGGGCCGAGGAATAATAACAGGCTTGTGTGGTTCGCAGCCAGCCTCCTGCAGCCAGCCTCGCTCTAATTACTGTTGCATCAGAGCTTGGGAAACTGAGGCACGATGCGGAGTGTCTCACCCCAGGTGGCAGGGCTGGGAATAAAGCATCCCCTGGGACATGAGGAGACCCCGCAGGCCTCACCGCGGCCTTGCAGCACCCGCCAAATAGGCTGAGAGGGCCATGTTCCTGCACAGCAAGCGGCCATTTTTAAGGAAGAAGAGAAGAATTTCCACTTCTGGTTTCTTTATTTGCCTTCTTGTTGCTGCTGCAGCTCCCGAGAAGGGGCCCTGCTGACAGGCGGGATGGGATTCCCAGCCGTGCCCCAAATCACACTTCATCACGGGGGGCTGGGGCTGGACTCAGCCCCGTGCAGGAGGGCTCCGGGATCTCCCTCACAGCTCCAGCTTTGCTCCAGAGGGCTGTGAGAGGTCCAGGGTCGCTGCTGAGCACCTACCAGCACGTACTGGCACCAGACAGAGCAGGATGATCCTGCACTGTTGTGTTTCCCTGCTGGTACTACCATGGGACGCAGGGATGGGGATGCAAAGCACCCCATGGGCATTATGCACAGAGGCTCAAAGGGGTTTGGAGGCCGAGTTTTGTGGTTGTAGAAGAGGCCGGGAAGGTGTCCCCGTACCCCTGGAGCAGGCTGGGGAGCGGGCATGAGCTGGGCAGAACTGAGCGCGAGGCCCCATAGCAAAAGCTCATTAAGGAGCCCTTTGAGAAACCAATTCAGGGCTCAGAAATTACTGCTGGATGAGCAGGAGGATGAAAAATAGAGAGAGAGGGAGTGTGTGAATAAAATCCCTTTCAGTTCTGTTGATGCAGGTTTCACACAGGACCCTGGGACTTTAAATACCGGCTCGGAGGCTTTGCGACAGGCTGGCTTTGATATGAGCCATGCAAAGGCGTGCTCTTTTGTGTTTATTCTGGAGCTTGCCCCAAAGACAATTCAAAAGCGATCACCAGCTGCTGTGACAGCAGCAACCTGTTGCTAAGGAATTAAATGCGATGCAAAATAAAAAGCTTTCTCAGTTAGCTGCACCAGAGCGAGGGGAGTGCGAGACGGAGGCGGATGGAGCAGGGCGAAGCTGCGGCCAGCTCCGGTCAGGATCTTAACCGGGAGGGACAGGGGAAGAAATGTAGAATTGATTGATTTATTTATATATATATATACATATATATTAAAAATAATAATAATTTTTTTTTGGCTTCTCAACATGTCAAGGTCAGCTTGGTTTGGGAGTGTGTGGGGGAAAGCCTTGGAGGGTGGCTTGGTGGGGCTGTGCACTCCCATGGCACAGCCAGCCCTCGCTGCTGAGGGTCGGGAGCTCAGACATGCCCCGGGACCCTGCCCTTGCTCAGCATCCTTTCAGCCCCACTCTTCCCCCATCTGGAGCTAAGACTGAGCTCCCAAAGCATTTCTGAGGAGGGCTGAGGGAAGGGCCAGGAGATGGTCAGGCAGCTCGTGGGACCAGACCCCTCCCAGGCCCCTGCCCTCCGTCCCCAAGCGCTGGACCTCTCCAGAGGCAAAAGGCCGAGGCTCCTCTCTCTTATTTAAATTAAACTCAAAGTGCCTTGTTGGGTTTTAAATATGCATTTTCCCAGCTTGACCCCAGCTGCCCTTGAAATAATACTATTGTGCAACGAAGGCCTGCAGGGAATTCTCAGCCGAGCTCATTCGCCCTTTTTCACTGGAGTCAATTAAAAGCAGAGTAGCTGGTGATTTAATACGTCCGGTGTCTGAGGCAGCCCCGCATCCACACAGAGGCTGGCTCTGGCCATCCCAGGAAACGCAGATGTGGTTATGTTTCCAAGGGCAGGAGGAACCATTGCCACCAGCTCCCCGCAACCAACCGGGGATTTTCAGCTGGGCTGAATCCCTCTCGCTCCGGTGCAGAGCATGAGACCTGCAGTGGAGCTCCTGGTGTGAGTGAATAATGGAGGCTGAGCTCATTTTTTCTTCCTCCCTTACAATCTCCCTTTTTTTTCCGTTTCACCACCTCCTTATTTAATGTCATCGACAGTTGCGCAGAGCCATCAGCGCTGCTTGCAGCAGTGTGACCTACTTTATCGTTCCTCGCTGACTTCCTCGCTGAAATGGTGAGCTCAGAGCCCACCCAAGCCATTCAGTGTTTCTCAGCTGAATAACAAATCCAATTATGTGGAAGAAAGACCAGCTTTCACGCTGTCTGTGCCTGGACAACTCACTTCCCTCTCTCTGGTGCTCGCTGCACCTCCAATGGCTGCATCCCACACAAGGACCCCTCTGTACACCCTCTTCCAAATGCTGATGGGGTAAGGGTCGAAGAGATCGGATCCTGACTATCCGATGTGTCTTTACATTCCTCCTGACATCCCCTGGGGAGCTCAGAGATCACATCAGGTGTGGTTTTGAAGTGCTGGCTGTTTTGGGAAGCGCTCTGGGGTTGTGTGGGCACAGCACAGTTTGTGCTCCTTAGAAAACTGATGGCACTTTTGTCTGGGGCATGGTTTAGGAAGCCACAGCGAAGTGCTGACATCCAGTCCCTGCACAGCACCTCCCCAACTGCCCTCTTCTGGGTCACCGTCTGCAGGCATCACAGGCACAGACAGACAGGGGGACGCTTCCCAGGCCGGCCCCCTCCTCTGCCCCCGCTGCTCCCCATGGGGCCGGTGCCCTCCTGGGCTTCTTGGGGTTTCGCACAGGGCTTTGTTAATGACTCACTGCTCCTGCTTGGCTCTAATTACACCCCTGCCTAATTACTTTTGCCAGCTTGGCTGGAAAGATGCAACTGGTGGGAATCGGCTCTTTGGTGAAAGGAAGGAGGGGGGACAAAGAGCATCTGGAGATGCTGAGCCCTGGGAGACGCCAGGCTGCAGCGGGAGGTCGGGGGGATTGGGAAGTGCTGGCTGGAATACATCTGTGCTAGGCACGGCCATGGGAGTGCAAAGGGACTTAAATGAGGCCCCTCCAGGGACCCTCCTGGGGATCAGCTCTGCCCCACTGGGGAGCAGGGAGCCTGGCATCATCCCTGCTGGGGACTGTAGGGATGTCTTCTAGCCAAAAGCGATGGTTGCTGTTCCTCTGTAGCCTCACCAAACAAGTTATTGACCCAAAAAATGAGTCTCAGAGTGCCGGAGAAAGGGCCTCCATCCAGACCAGCATGGGAATGTCATGGTGAGGAGATGGGTGAGGCAGAACCAGGCAAGGGGCCCTTCCCTGCAACAAAAATCAAAGCCACTGCCATGGCAGAAATAGAAAATGATCGGAGGGAATCACATCTATTTACACTCCCTTTAATCCACATACTCCTGTGTTCATTACACAGTCACATCCAGCACAGGGATGGGCACTGGCACCCATGGTCATCAAGGCTTCATCCGTGCTCAGCTCTCAGCAGCTGCATCGCTTCAGTCTGCGTTATTTAACCTTGCCGGCGTAGATTAAACATTAAAAAGGTCAAGGTGACATCTCTTGTATCTCTAGCTAGTGTCAGATATTATCCTCCCCTTAATTTAAACTTGTTCCAGCCCTAAACAAATCAACACGTTGCAGTGTTTAACCTCCCTCTAACTAATTCACAAACCCAGGTGCCTTCTATGGAAAAGCCAACTCATCCCTGCACCATTCACCTTGCAGCTGATCACAAGGCAGCTCACTCACTGAACTAATAAGGGTTTTGCCTTTCCTTCTCTTAATAAAGCCTCCGTGAATGAGAACCCTGTCTGCAAGCCCCAGCCCAGCTTACACCTGTGTCCTCCCAGAACTCAAATTTTTCACCGTGGAGCCAGGATAGAACTCAGCAAGGGCAGCAAAGGGGAAAAAGGTGGATAATGCCAAACAAAGAGGTGGCAGTAAACCATTTTTCTGTCCTATGCCTATCAAAATGATTTTTTGAAGCCCCCCCCAAACTGTAAGGAGCCCTTCCAGGTGGAAGCACCAGTGGCAATGCAGCCGTGTCCAGGTGACCCATGATGTGGCCACGCAGGGGTCTGGTGGGTTTTTGCTCTGCCCTTGAGCACTATGGGGCTGGGCAAATCCCTGGGAACTGGGATGCTCAGATGCACATCACTGCTGCTTTGGGATCATCTAAAATAGATGACCCACGTGGATGGGGGAGAACATCAGTCCCATCACCTTAGCCATACCATGATGGCTCCCAGCATGGGCAGGGAATGAAATTCTGGACAGCTGGTTTGGGATGTTCAAATTGCCACGCGCAGGTGGGATCCTCCATCCCCTGCTCTGCAGAGGCAGCTTTCCTCCTCCTGTGAGCGATGCCCGTGGTATCGCAGCAGCCTGGTACATCAGTGCTGCTGCATTTACTGCAGGGGCTTGGGATAACGCCTTCCCTGGGGAAGGGCCCGTGCCCCCGCGGCACCCCATGCTCCCCAGAGGCAGCTTCTGGGTGCATCCGATGCGTGGAGCAGAGGGGGTCCAAAGGAGAAAGCTCTCTTTAAACCTTGTCATTGTGGTGAAAGCTTTTATTTGCTTTGGTAAATGGGTGAGCGGGGATGAATGGGACCGCAAATAAAATGGGGACTGGTGAACAGCCGCGGAGATACAGGAGCCCTTTCATCTCCCGCCCCACGCCCAGGGAGCTGCCCGTCTCCCAGCGAGTGCTTCGTGACAGCAGGCACGCTCGGGGTCACTGACATGATGCAGGGTTTAAAACCAACGCGTGACACTGATGGGAGGTGGCGGGAAAAATACGTGCAGCCCACTGCTGGGTACTGGGGCACTGCGGGGGTGCTGGTGTTTGCTAACTCCTGGTAAGAAACAGCCCAGCACGACCCAGAGTGCTCATACCAAAGCCTTGAAGGCTTTGATCGGTGTACCTGATCTCCTCAAGCATCCCCTTTATTCCCGTCAACTCTGAAGACAAAATGATGGATGGAAATGGAGCAATTTCTCTGCCTCGGTTTCAACGCAAAGGCGCAGGTCCCCCTGGTGCTTCCACCTGGGGAAGGATGCTCAAGCCCCGCACAGGACCATACGCTGGGGCAGCCACTGCCTCTTCTACAACTAGAAGGAAAAGACGGTGGGAAAATTTCAGGTGTTGCAGCCCTAGGTGTCAGCTCCTCGATGTGCTGCAGGTCAGCCAGGTAGAGGCTACATGCTCGGAGCAAGCTCTGCTTGGTGCTCCTGGCAGCCGCCCCTGCCTGGAGGGCTGCCCGCAGCACTGGGAACACGAGGCACCTTCACTGGAGGCGGCTGCAGTGACCTCAGCGCTGGCTGCAGCATCGCTGCTGGGCGTCCTCCGCCAGGGGAAGGGGAAATATCTGAAGAACACATCAGTCCCTCCTCCTCTCCCCACCTCCACCCCCACAGTGTGATGGAGCATCTCCAGTTCTCAGCCGGATGAGATAAAAGCTCCTGGAACCTGAGCTGTCCAGGTTTCCGCTAGGATACGTAGCAATTTCAGGGGGTCACAGGAACTGTACGCCGTCAGATAGCGCACGCAGCCACCAGACTGCCATTTATCTCGGCGCTAGGAGCCTGCTTTGGAGCTGAAGTGGCTGAGATAATGGCTGTTACGCTTCCTCCTCTCGTAAAAAGGATGAAAAGCCCTCTGTGGGGGAGAAAACCAGGAGCTGAATGTCATCACGGCCACGTGCCCTTCAGCAAAATGTAAACCTTCTAAGAGAAGGAAAGTTAAAGAGTGCAGCGGGTGCCCACTGGAACCCCGGCGATAAAAGTAACGCAAACATTTGATTGCAGGCAGGGTTACATCTATTCCCTCACCCTCGATGCAACAAAGTCAACAGCAGAAATACCAAAGGTGTGGAAATAAATCAGGCAGAAAACTCGGACTTAAAATCAAATTTATTTAGAGGAAAAATGACTTTACAAGAGGTTGATGCTGATAACTAAAAAGGAAGATAAATAAAAGCTTGTTACAAACCCTAATGGTTTCTGGCAAGTTACAGGAAAACTGAAGAATTTTACAGTCAATAACCTGCTCACTTTTTACATAATTACAAATTAACATACAGCAATTAGGTTTTACCCTCTTTTTAAAAAAATCTTTTTTTTTTTTCAACTTTTTTTTTTCCAACTTTTTTTTACGGGTTCAACATGAAAATGCAAAGCATTATTTATTTATTTATTTATTTATTTAAGAAACAAACCAAAGGCAGAGGTATATCAGGTTACTGTAATACACCTCCTCACTGGGAATTACTCAAGTGCATTCCGTATTAGTACAAAATAAACACCAGGCTAAACTTTAACCATAGGCGAACTGAACTGGACATAAAGAGTTTTCTGAGTCAGTGTTTACTATCAATAAAGAAAATAGTAAAATACTTTAGAGCATGGAAATGATCGATACCTACAGACAGCTTAAATACATACAAAGCTCAGAGCTGTATGCAAAGCGGTGGATGTCATCCTGTCCCCCCACCCCCCAAGCGATGGAAGCAGAATATATTTGGGCAAAGCATCAGTGTCAGTGAAATGCACGTGGAAAGAAACGGGCACTGAGCCCTCAAAATGCAGGTGGGAAGGGAGCCAGCGTTACGCTTCCCATGACTCAAGAGCAAGAGGTGTATGAGATTTGGCCAGTTCAGCTTGCCTACCTTTAAAACTTAGCTGCGTCAACAGATCAAGAATGGATCGTGGCTGACTGCTGCCCCTTCTGACAAATGAAGCAAGAGTCAGGAGCAGTAGGGGAAGTTTTCTTTTTTAATATTATTTTAAAGGGTGCCTTAAATTATGTTAAATTCCCAAACCTGGCCAGCAGGCAGAATAATTTCCAGAGTTCTGGTTAACAAGGAATGTTTTGTGGGATTTAAGCAGATACTCCCTCTTGTGCCCCCTGCCCAGTCCTCCCTTGGTCCGTGCTACAGACAGCCTGCATCGATTGCTTCCTTGGCATTTGGCACCTGATGAACCTCTTCTGCCTCGGTGACCTTTGGAAGGACTGGATTTGGGTGTTTCAGCAACAGCTCTGAGATACCCTAATGCAGCAAGGAAGGCGCAAGGATGATTGGGCTCTACGGGTGCTCTCGCCTTTGAAAGGTGGAACGAACCCGCTACTGGTATCGCTGTGCTTCTCAGCAGTGGCAAACTCCAGGAGCGAAGAGAAGGAAGGTGGTGGCGGTGGTGTGGGCTCTCCCAGGGGGGTACACCTGGGCCACCAGAAGCCAATTGCTCTGGTCGTGCCCCCGCGTGCTCTCCTAAGTGCCCTGGTGGGGGGTCTGGGGGGGCTTCGTGAGTAGTTCACTGCTGGGTTCTCCCCATGGCGAAAGGGCTCATCCTGCCTGCAGCGGGACTGGAGTCGTATTCACGCCCACTTTGGTCTAAAACTATACAAAACGCTCGACCCTTCCTCCCCTCCCGGGGTAACGCCAAGGCAGCCCAGGAACTTGCCTACCTGCAGCTCAGACTTCTCTGGGGATGCGGAGGGGGGGCAATTACACAGCTGATTGTCTCCACGTAACCACGAAAAGTGACTTGACCAGTTCCATATAAAGTGCTTTAAGGCATCACACTGACAAAGTTACACGCTGAGATGATCACGTTGCCTAAAGGAAGCTAAGGCCAACCCCACGCAACTCCACTGAGGCTCACACCCTTTGCTGCAGCTTCTCCCTAACCTCCGGGGTCCCCTGGCACCCCCAGCTCATACTGACCACGTTTGTACTTCATCTGAGATGTTCTGGAACCTGCTCTTGTCCCGGGAAACCCATGAGGAATTACAGGGTTTGGGTTCTCTGAGTGGGATCAAGGGACCAGCCCTGGGAACGAGACACAGCGTGAAGAAATTTCATGCTTTCAACGACTGTAGGATGGATGCCAAGTGTGGAACCGAAGCAAACGCAGTTGTAAGGCCAGGAAAAGGAAAGGCTTTGGTGTTGCAAAACTGGGACCGTGGCCTAGCAGACAACCTTAGGCAACCTGCAGGGATCAGAGTGGGAATCTGACTTGGGAAACCAATGCCAAGCCTCTCCAAAGAAAACCTGAGAGGGAAGAAAGAAAAGGCTAAGGAGATAAAAACAAGCCCTCGCCTTCCTAAAGGTAAAAGAAGGAGGAAGCAGTGTGGGAGTAAAGGCTTCATTCCAAAACCAGTGAATCATACAGCGATGTACATCCTCGAGGGACAAAGGTCGGCCCACCAGAATTTAAGACACAAACAGCTTTGATATGCAGTATTTCCCATCAGTATGTCCTGATTCAAGCCTCTGGTTTCTAAGACAAGGAACCATGGGGACCTTAGGAGATCACGTAGCAAATACTATTTTCACTCAGGGCACTGGATGCTCGTTTTGGTTTGCACAGGTGAGAAGAGATGGTCAGAGCGGGCAGCGTCTTGGCCCTGCGTGTCCCTTTTCATGCTGTTCTCTGAGCCAAGGGACGTTCCCCTGCACTGTGACTCCAGGATGTGCTGGGGAAAGGACAGCGAGAAGAAAGAAAAGCTCATAGTGGCAAAGGCTATAACAGACTCCGGGGAACGTTCAGAAATACCAGGGACCTGGTCTCTGTTTATACAACAGAGGATGAGCCATGCACTGCTTTGGTTTCCAAAGATTTCAGCTTGGCACATGCTTTTGCTCAGACGTACGAAGAGCGGGACAGAAGTTAGCTGGTTCCACGGGTGCTCTTCTTGTTGAGGAGAAACCACCCCAGCACCAGCACATGCCTCCTTCCTGGTCAAGAAGAGCTGCCTGGATCTGCCCGGACATCGACCGGAGCCTCGCATCACTGCAGGAGGCTGCGTTGGGCTCTCCCTTTGTCTCCAAGAAGCAAACCTAAGGAAAATATTTAGACAAGGAAACTAACTGATAGGAGGAGTCTTGTCGGAAGTCTCCGCTTCTCTCTCCAGACTTTTCTGGCCCGAAGATGTTCTGCCTTAAAGAAAGCTCTCAGTAGAGATTGTGTAACTCTGGACATGGCATAGGCTGCTAAGCAGCACTGCCCAAACCCTGTTTTTCTAGGAACCGGGGAGATAATGGGTTTACCAATCTCTTGGTAAGAAAATAAAAATAATAATAAAACAACAAAAAAACAACCCACCAACCAAACAAATCAAAAAAAAGGGAAGAAAAAAACCAAACCGCCCTCCCCAAACAAAAGCAAAATAAAAATTAAAAAAAAATAAAACCAAGTAAACTTCTTTAAAAAAAGAACTCTTTCAAATAAACAGAAAGATAAATATTTTTGCAAGCCCTGCTTGCAAGTAAGAACAAGCACCAAATAACATTAAAAAAGCAAAATAAAAATAAATCAATAAATCTCAACCCTTTTTCCTTTCTTCCTTTTTTTTTCTTTCTTTTTTTTTTCATCTTAATAGTTTAGAGAGCTTCAAAAGCAAGCAGGCGGCTTGGGATTCCTGCACTGACCAAGACAGACCAGTCTAAGCATCCACCTCACCATCAACACTGCTGATACTCATTAGCACTGAACTCTGAAAATTGCTGCGTGTTACTAGCTCGTGAGAAGCTAAAGAGCAAATTGCAATCAAACAATAGTGCAACTAAAGAATTATTATTTTTCTTTAAAGAAAAACTAGCAGGAAAGGAAACGCACTTGACAGCTTCGAACTCTGAGCAAACCCTTGAATTATTTTGAAGCGGATTGAGTCTAATAACCATTTACAAATCCACCGGGCCAATTCCCCTGAGAGGGTTTGGAAGAACAATAATTTGGGAGAAAAAAAAAAAAAGGCTTGCTGCATTTCTCTTCCCCCGCTGGATACATCACTGTACCCCCCAGCTGTACAAACATCTCACAGTCGGCACATCGAGAGCCATCCCTGAACCTTCCCCTTCTGCTGACGGCGACACAGACATGGACTCGTCCACCACAGACCACACAGCAACGGAAACGGACCTGGCAAAGGCACGCTGGGCCTTTGGACCCATCACGCAATGTTTTTGTTCACAAGAATATATTTTTCTCCCCAGAAATAGTTAATAAGTGCGTGGTATCGTAGGGGCAGAGGAACTAAGAGCTGCCTCTTCAGAGTTCACTCTGCTCACAGCACGCAGCCCCCTGACCTGTGACATCGCACTGAAGTGCACCGAAATTGTTGTTGTTCTGCCTTAGAAACAAGCCAGAGAAGCTGACAAAATCCAGAGAAACATAAGCCTCGTGGTAATGTAAAGAGCAGGGGAAGAAAAATACAAATAACAGAACAAAGGTCCCTAAAAGCAGACTTCCAGCCATCTCTCCAGTAAGCCATCGGGCTTGTAATGAAGGGATGTCAAATACAACTGGAGAAATATATCCCAGCAAAACAAATAAATCTTTACTTAGGAGATGGGAAGCAGTGAGCCATAGCTCAAAGACTGCTTAAAAAAAGTTGCTTAGAGTTGTTCCCACTTGAACACCATCTGCTCTGGCTTCCCGGGGTTGCCTTACAAGCCTCCCAAATCTCTCTTTTCTGCATTGCTTTAAATACACCCAAAGATGTTCTGCTTGATCTGGAAACGGTGTGACATTTAACTCCTCTGCCCCACAGAAAGCTTTTGGAAAAACCTCCAATTTTATTTGTTTCTTGAATTTTCATTTTGCACACTGTAGCTGCTCCCTGGCGTGCGGTACCTCTCTGAAACCCAACAGTCCATTCCATGAGCACAAGAGGGGCATGCGAGCCCATGGTGTTACAGCTGGAGCAGAAAGGGCGAGATATTTAATATCCGCACGCTCCCTGAAAGTCATCGTCTGTCCCCATGGGCCAGCCAAGCCTGGCTGAACAGACCGTGAGCACATCCCAGTGGACACATAGATACAGAGATGGCTGTGCACAGTATCTCTATATATGCCAGTGTGTACGCACCATGTGTGAAGTCCCAATCTTTTGCTAAATGCTTGGTTTTGGTTACTTTCCCCAGAAAAGGGGAATTTGAAGGCACAGACCCCTTAAGGCTATGTTCTCCCATCCTTCAGCAGTGTGAACAGACAGAAACCATCCAGCCCAATCCATCGGAAGCGAGCTTTGCACGAGGAGATGGTACCACTTGCCATGCGGCCAGCCTCTGCAACGTGAGTTCATGCAAAACCAAGGAGAGAGGCAGGCCCTTTCCTACCACATACAAACTTTCAGAACGTGTTTTATTTAAAACCTCCGGATGCTTGTCAGATGCAGGCCCGAGCAGCGTGCTGTGGAGTAGGCAGGGAGATGTCCACTGTACCAAAGCTGAGAGTGACCAATGGTGCCATCCACGCTCAGCAGAAGATCTCCTCGCCCTCTGGAGGTGCTTCTGATGAGTGAGAATCTGTGGGGAAGAAAAACAGGTGGGATTCACTAAGGGAGTACAGCAGTATGGCAGGCAAAGCAGGACTCCAGACCCGGGGAAGCCCTGCTCTCTGCCCAATCCACTAGGGACCTTGAAAGATGTCCAGTACCCAAGGATCTATCGTGAAATTACAGCCTGGAATTTTTTAAATGTTCCCAGGCACAAGTTGGAAAACTTGTGTGAGCTAACATGGATCAGCCGGTCATCTGAGAGTGTGAGATCAAGCTGCATGTGGGCAAGAGGTTTTGGGTGCAGAACTGAGTCCTAAGGGGACTGGCAGGGAAAAAAAAAAAAAAAAAAAGTAAAAAAAAAAAAAAGTTTTTGTTTTCAGGTCAAGAGACATGGTGGAACAGCTCAGGTGAAGACAGAGCCCACAAGAATGTTTGCAGGTATTGCTTACAAACTATAACAGAGCTAGAACTGTCAGCAGTGCTGGAGGGGCTGCAACAGCCAAGAGCATCCCAGCAGCAGCTTCTGAAAGCACATGCACTGAAGCAGGACATTCTCCTCCTTGAAGCAGAGCAAGCTGAAAAATACAGGGAAAATCCAGTTTGTGGAAGCTGCTCAGAACAGGACAAGGAAGGGAAGGGAAAAGGGAGCCAAGCATGTCCCTCTAACAACCCCAGGGGCTGCAGAGCAGGCAGAAAAGCCCATAGGGAAGTTCGCTTTAAGCTGAGAATTCACTCATCACATCTGATCTTCTCCATCCCTCACTGTTACCATCTCCACTTAGGTGAGATGGCTTCCAGAAATTCTCTGGCAGGAGGGAAATGCCCGCTCAATGACCCTGAAAACACATCTGTGACCTCCTGGCACTCACCAGGTTGTTGGGAGCGATGTCCTCTGCCCTTTTTCTTCTTGTCCTTTTTCTCCTTTGGTTTGGATAAACTGAAGAGCCGGGTAGGCATCTGGGACTGTTCCTCAGCTGCCTTGTTAGTCTGGTTTGTTGTGCTAAGCAAATGGAAAGTGCTTTTCTCTTTGTGTGTCCTTGAAAGACTGTTCCTTTTGGGGGAGACAGACAGTTCTGCATCAAAGTGCCCTTGTTTAGGAAGGGAAGGGCTTTTTTGCTTGGAGAAGTCTTCGATGCTGGACTGGGAGGAGACTCTTGCAAGTTTCTCATGTGTATTTGACACCTATAAAAGAAAAGAGACGAGTTTCACTGGGATATGAAAGAAGCTAGCAGATAATCCAGAGAGGAGAGGTATTTCTGAAAACACAGCTTGCTCTTGTGAACATCCAGCCCATTCACCACCTAAAAAGCAAAGCCGTAAGAGAAGAAGCCCTTTCTGCTTAAGACGAAGAAATGATGCATATAAAGAGTAACGCTCCAGCATCTTTTGCTCCTACATGTACTATGCTATGTGTCAACAAGCCAAGGGCAAACATTCTCTAAGATCTCGACACCAAGACTCACCCGGTGTTGTTCGCGCACAGATGGTGGCAGGAGGCCAAGGGGGAGCGTGCCTCTCCGGGCAGGGAACGCCAGCGCGCAGCACCGGTGAGGCATGTGGCAAAGGAAGCCTTCCCAAGCAAAAGATGAAAGCAAAACATTTTCCTGATTTTTTTTTTTCTAACGTCTGTCTCAGGGTATAATCGAGCCATCGCATTCAAAGGGAAGATCAAAACAACAGCTCCACAAAGCCTCACCAAACCCTCTATTAATAGCTCTGAACTGTCAGCGAGATGCCCGCCTCGAAAAGGTGCTTCCTTTCCTTGATCCGCCAGGCCTCAGTTATTTTACCTCTCGGCCTTTCCCATAGCATCTGTGCCCCCAGCACGCCTCTGTACGCCTGATGCTGAGGCAGCCTCGCCGCGTGCTTGGGGAGCTTCTGGCCTGATCTGGGTGGGGTGGGAGGGAGCAGGCACTCCCCCCGTGATTTGCTTTTCAGAGCTCACTGCTGAGCTCCGCAATTAGTCCATTCAGGCACCCAAAATCATTTCCATTCCGCAATCCAGCGTTTACAAACTAATTTCGCTACAGCTCTAAGCAAATTGCATTCAAAATTAGCGAGTTATAAACAAACAAACGATCAACAGCAGGCTCAAGGTTCAAATGCAGCCTGTGTTTTGCAAACTGATGCGTGCTTTCCTCTGACAGATCGCTGCACGGTAATAAAGAGCAAACTCTGTGCTAACAAATGCACAGTACGGAACAGGATTTGTGCCCAAGCTTTTCTTTTTTGTGCTGGGCAGTCAGATACCAGAAGCCTCTCGGCACCAGAGCAAGTGACCTTTGCTTGCTGGGTCATGTCCAGATTGCAAATGCCTGGTCTTTTTAGGACAGGGGCAATGTCCACCTCTCTGCTAGATACCTGGAACGCTTTTGGACTGACATAAGCACAGGAACTGCAAACAACAAGGCCTTGCCGTGCAGTTACCAGTCCTCCACAGGGCCATGCGAGTGGCTTCTGAGGCAGCCACAGGGTGCAGGTGAGCAGGAACGCGTGGGCTGTTTCTGAGAATGAACTCTCACCTGCCTCAACGCTGCACAAAGCCAAACCCACGGGGGGGTGAATGTGAAAGGCTACACCTTGGATGTCCCAGTGCATCTTCCCCGTGCACCAGTCATCTCCCTGCCGCCGTCTGCCAACCAGTGGCACCAGGATGCGGGCAGAGCTTGGCAGCAATACCTTGGCAAAACACAGCCCTGCCCGTCGTGTGCAAGGAAAGAGCCAGTTTTAAACGTCAGGCCCCACGTATCCAGGTCTGGGCTGGAGCCAGGCTATTGCTGCTGCAGGGCAGGCAGCCCGGCAGCTGGCAGGGAGCTCCCTGCAGAGTGCAGCTCCCCCAGGAGCCTGCCTGTTGGCAGCATTTACCTGGTTGTGGTCTGTCTCCAACCACATTTGAGGTAATCGCTCCATGTCTCTCTTGAACTGTGCCTTCTCCCTCTCCAGCTGCTTCTGAGCCGTACGAAGCCTCTCCAGGTCGAGCTGGTAGGAGGCTTTCTTCACCTGCAGCTCCTCCCGTTCCCGCTCGAGGTCCTGCCGCCCTCTCTGGACCTGCTCCTCCCGCTGGGCCAGCTGGGCCTCCTGCTCCGTCAGCTGGTTCTCCCGTGCTTCCCACTCCTTCTCTCTCCTCCGCCTCTCCTCCTGGTGCTGCGCCTGCTGCTTCTTCAGGTTGGCGAGCTCCTGGCGCTGCTTCTCCAGGTTGCGCTGCTTCTCCTGCTCCAGCAGCGAGGTCGGGCGGAAGAAGCTTCGGGTAAGGGCCCTCTCGCTCAGGGCCAGCTTCTGGTCCTCGATGTAGGTGTCTTGCTGCAGGACAACACCCTAGGAAGGAAGGAGGGAGACATGACTGCAGTGCCCCTTCCACGGTGAGCAGTTCACAGCACTGCTGAACCGCGTCTTCCTCCACTGCATTCACTGCTCAGCACTGCCAATGGGCTGCTGGAGGATGCTGCGGTGGCAGCTTTGTTGGTCGAGGTCTAAACCTCCCCCAGCAACTTCCCAAATTCAGGTGAGCACCAGTTTGCCAGGCAGCAGCTAATTCCTACTGCTGTGCCGGGAGGTTGAATGTGAGCCGACTGCAGGGTATTTGGCCACATGTGGATATGAAAGGAGAAGGGGAAGGAGAGATGGGGGGAAGCACAAGTCACTGTTACTGCCTGGTGTGATGCAGTTTGGGCACATGGCATGCAGAAGCGGGATGAGCGGCCTGCCTACCTGCAAAGCACTGAGCAGCTTATGGAGGCTGGTAATGCTTTGGAGAACCTGCTGCAAGAAAACAGAAGCGTTGCTATTAGACCCATTTGGTGCTAGGGCACGAGTAAAGCATCCTTCTTTTCCACTGTGACCCACTGGTGAGCCTGACAAGCTGCATGGCTGTCCCTCCACACCCTTGTTTTTCTCACTCTTTACCTGCAACAACTGTATCATCCCCTGGCACACGACCTGGCCGCAGATGTACCCCCTTGGGCACCTCTCAGAGTAGCCTGGCATTGCAGTCCTCACTCACCTAGCCATCAGCCCAGCACACGGTCACTGAACAACCCAGCTACAGGGAGGAACGTGCAGAAACGCTGCACAGACCTCGTGGGATCTCCTGGCTTGTCTCTGTGAACCATTTCCCACAGCATTAACAAACAGATGAATTGGGATGAAACCTGGGAGTTTGCTTTGAAATTTCAAGGAAATAACTTCCAGGAGTGGACAATGAAAAAAATCTTAAAATGAATGTGTGCTTTTTGCCCTTTTCCACCTCAGCTGACCTGTACAAGTCCCCCTGTCAACAGACAAGAAAACCGTGCTACGCAGCAGACACACAGATAAACGTGAACGCATTGTGAATCACCACAGAGCCAAGAGCAAGCCACCTTGGAGTGATGCCCTATCCCAAAATATATTTTCAGGCCAGCTAAAATATTCTCTGAATCTCATATATCCACCAATTACTTTCAAGAAGAAAAAAACACAGCAGTGTTTGCAACAGTGGTGTGATAGCCAGTGTGAAGAGAACAGCTTCTCATTCTGCCTTTAATGCTAATTGGGAGTTATGAATGTGTATCAAAGGGAGAATAGAAACCTAATTGCCCCAATTCACTGCACCTGCAACATAAAATTAAACTGCCTCTGTCTGCAGATGCACAATAAATACAGTCCTGCGCATCCTAGTGGTAATTAACCCTTGATGCCTATAATCAGCACATACCATCCTGCTGGCAAGCAGATGACAATCAGCGAATTCCCTGTCTGAACATCCAAGGTTAAACAAATAAATGACACAGTGGGTTCTGCTTAATGTATTTAAACATCTACACGCGCTTCAGCTAAATCATGTATTTTCTTCTGCATTATCACCTATTGAGACAAATTCACTTGTCACTTAAATGAAGGAAGCAGATGAGCAACCCAATCAATTCTTACCTCGTTATTCCTTTTCAGCATGAACATCAGATTAGCATTTCCACCCTATGAAAAGATCACACAGACTTCATATGAGGACAAATGAGAAATCACAGCAAATGTGTTCTGAAGCTGAACTAATGACAGACACATTAAACACCCCCCGCTCCCCACCTCCATGTTTCATTCCGGGACAATTCATATATGTTTTTTAGGCAAGTTAAAATCATATCAAATCAAATGTTAATTAGGTATCATTTTGGAGTTACACGATGAATCAAGCCACAGCAAGAATAGGTGCAAGGTTATATCTGACCTTGTCATTTCAATAATGATGCATAATTAAACACATGCTTTAGCTGATGTGCAGACAGATGGTAGATAACCTCTGCCACAGAGGAATACTACTGATCTGAAATGGTTTTCAAGTCAGGATTTCAGCTACAGTGAAGCGTTTTTGACTCCATACATCCAATTTTATTTTAACTTATTATGATACATCTAGTTGCCAAGAAATTCAGGCATTTTTCAAGACTTGTCACTCTCTTGAACTCAGACTGGTAGCAGACAGATAAACTAAGTGATACCTTCTTTAAAATGCTGTCTGACTCTGTTCTCCGAAGGTCCTGAGCATCGTCACCTTCATCCTTCACTCCACCTAAAGGACGAAGCCAGCATTGAAACTGGTTATTCAGCATTTTAAGCCACAGATGAACTTGCTAGTGTCTGAGAAATTTAATACAGGGAGCTGAGATGTTTCACAACAGGGGCCAGAGAGTTCTTCACACTTTAACTAAATGCATTTGCTCCCTCCATATATAGAACCTGTCAGCTCCACCAGAAAAGGGGGATCTGAATTCAGAGGAGGATTGACTTTGGTTTCAAACAATGTGCTGATGACACACCTTTAGCTTTTGCTCCGTCTAGCCCCCAGTCTGCTTTCTACTCCAAAAGAACATTAGCTGAGAAGTTATGAGGCAGAATAAGAGCAGATGGAGAAAAACAACAATACAATCTCAGGGTATATTATTGCAGATACAGTTTCAATGCCTCTCTGTCCAAATGCAATTTACAGCTGGGTTAGACTGCTGTGCAATACTGGTGTGTAATTTTATGCTAACAATTTTTCCACAGCCTTGGTTATCAGAAACCTTTATCTTCAAAGGGACACTGGACTTCTCTTTCTGGCTTCTCCCTGCAGGGCTCACATCAGTGTTCCCAAGCAGGACTGAACTGACTTGTGGAGCCAAGAGAGATTCAGCCCTCCACCTCCTGTGCCCAAGAACACATTCTTTCTGCTTGCAGTATGTGAAGAAGTCACAAAGCTCTTTGGTCCTCTAGCTCTTGCCAAGACCACACTCCCTCTGCCAGCTGAGATGCAGTCCATGGGGAAATTCCGTGCTTGCACTGGTAACCCCCCTACTGCTTCTCTCCTAATGAGAAGGGACTTGACTTACACCTGTATTTGCAGCAGCATGAAGGACACAGTACCTATTGCAAAGGCCCTCTCCCCCCGCCACCCTCCAGGCAGGCTTTGCTATTAAAGGCTGACCCTCACGTCCTCCTAACAGACCTTCTCTCCTGCGCCACGTCCTGGGACCTTCCACCTCTCTGCAGGAGGACACACCTCCCTTCTGCTTTGCTGGAGGGGAGAACGAAGGGGAGTCCGGTTATAAGCCTTGCCCAAGGTTGCACAGGTTGTGAACAGAAGAACTGGAGATGAAAGCCAGGTTTCATGCCTCCTGGCCCACAGCTGAACAAATACGCCCTGCTTGCTTTTCCCCAAATCTCCCAAGAACCTATAACTATTGAATTATCATCTCATTAATAGAGGTTATTCCTAGAAAAACAACAACAAACACCAAAAAAAAAAAAAAAAAAAAAAAAAAAGAGCACAAGGGGGAGTGCTGGGCAGCAAACAGCCTGAGGTTGTCCCATTCATCACTGCGACAGAGCGAGGCACAGCCCTAAACAACCCTCTCCAGCCCTCAGTGTGAATGTATTTGTCATTATGATGACAAGGCCCGTTGAGAGCTTTGCAGCTTTCCAATAGCTGGGAAAATCTCTACATACTTCTCATGTCTGACTGTCTGGAGCTAACACTGCTCCTTTAATACAGCAGGTCAGACGGGGTCCAACGATCCCAGTGCTGAGGCAGACACTAGCGCAGCAAAACTGGCTGTATTGGGAGTGTGAGAGAGACCACAGAGAAAGGAATTTGAGGACAGGGAAGTTTCTGATGACTAGGGCAAAGAAAGCAAGCATTGGGAAGCAGCCAAATATGCAGCTGAAATAAATATTCACTCATTAGCTTGGGAGAGACTTAATTGCAGGAATAACACATGCAGTTGTATGTGGAACACAAATGCATAGAGAGCACAGCCAGGGGAGAAGGTGCTGGATTCAGCAATATTCTCATCCATTTGCAAATCCAACAGCATGAGGAGGCTCCTGCTGGAAGATAACTGCAGAATGAAGAACAGAGCTGCAGACACGTCAGTAAGAAAAAGAACGTGAAGAAACTAATCTATAAAGAAACCAAATGCTTTCGTGTGGCATGGAAATGAAGAAGGAAGAATGATTTAGAAAAAAAAACACATGAAGAGAGAGAAGCAAAGAGTTCAGATGTTGTAGCTGTGGTGTCTCAACAACTACCATTCCACCTGTACCTATGCTTTTTTCTCAATCTGATATTTAATTTATCTATTGATATTGCAGAAGAGCAGGGAAATCCAAATTCACCAGCTGCTGAAGTCCTTCAGAAGCAAGAGGACTTGATGACATTAAATATCATTAACAAATGGTGCTGTGGGCATGTAACTACTCACACTTGGAGGCGTTCATCTGATGACTGTCAAATCCTCCAAAAGTTTCTGCCCTTCTAGGAAGAGAGATGGGGCCAACTCCTCCTTCTTGGTCAATGGTGGTGCTGACCTGCTGCCCGAGGGCACAGCCCAAACTCCTGTTTACCAGGTCTTGCAGCAGTTCAACTGAGAAGATAAAAAGCAGAAATATCTGTTAGAGACCACCTCAGGCTTCTGAGCTATTTTTGTCCCTACCTTCACATGCTTTTGTATACTAAGAACTCATGTTTCTATGACAATGACATGAACAGTACGTGTCCCCCCCCTGCAAAACTCACTCTGACAACAGCATTTAGTATTTTTTACCCTTTCCAAAAATCATACTGAAAAGTTGTGCAAGGTTTCATGTAACCTTGCCAACAGACTGGCTTGTTCCTTGCAGGTACCAAAAATGCCTGCTGGAATCTGAGTCCCCTTCAATCGTTGCTGAGCCTGAAGCACAGCAAAATACAGTATGGTCCACTTTTCACACAAGTATGAAATCCTAGGCTGCCCCTGATCCCAGCTCAGATTCAATGCAGGGTTGTTCACTGTGCTAAAACTTCTTTTCTGCCTTCTTTCAACAGCCACCGATACCTGCCTCCTTTTCCTGATCCTCATTACCTGTCCCTGACACCATACCATGAGTAGCAGTATCTATGCTATTATTCTTTCACTGGGAATAAGAAGGCTTCCCCTGCAAAAATGGTGCTTGAGAACTGATGTATTCACTGAAGGCAGGCGTGCTGGTTAGTGTAACTAACGTGTCACACTGACTTGCTCACCTTCATTTATTGCAGTTTTCATAATGGCCTCGCCTTTTGGTGCCTCTTCAGTGTTGGCTCTGAAGAGCAGTCTGGAGCCTGGCATGTCCTCTTGAGCAGAGGTGTCTGCCATGTCCCTGAAGATCTTGGTCTTTTCCTCCAGCAAGACAAGGATCTGCTTATCCTTCTGATGAAGTTGTTCTGTGGGGGTGAACAGAAAACAGAGATGAAGACAGAAAAAGCTTCAGCAAGGAAGCTGAGTGATTCCTGAGATATTGGCCCCATCTAGTGGAACCTGGTGACACAACTGTGCCTTGGATCAATCTTGCACAGCAAGAGCACCCATCAGGCTCAGAAAATTCTAATGCAAACAAGGTGAGGGGTAAACAAGGATTGCAACTATTTGCTGGATGCAGGGTCCTCATTGTTCTGGAAGAAGTCATAGCTCAACCATGCATACGAAAAAGGGTCACAAAATCTAACATGGCAATTGATGTAATTTTTTTCAGAACAATTTTCAAGCTCTGCCCTTCTGTCCCAGGCAGTTTCCTACCTTTCAGTGCTCTGACTCTCGTGTCTGACACTTTCTTTTCAAACTCAGACTCACAAGGGACTCCTTCATCTTCATCCTTATCCCTGGACGAGAGAGAGACATATCTCAGTAACTACCAGAACACGACTATGTGTATCACCCGCCTTTCCAGAGCAGCTTGGTAGCTTACATGGTGTTTATCGTGTCTTGAATGATCTCTATCCACCCGTTACGTTCTTCTTTGGAGCTGGCATGCACTTCTACCATTTCAGGATCTTTTACACCCATACTGATCAGGAACAAACCCTTCTCTTCGTGAGCTACTTCTCGTACGATCAACTTCTTCAGAGAGATCACAGTGGATTTCTGGTCCTTCAGATGGAAAGAAATGGGTGAGGAGGGCAAAAAGTTAGATATGAACTAACACTCAAAAGGTCCCATTACCAATACAGCTGCCTCTCTTGGGTTGTAAACATTTTTTGAAGCTAGTGGC
This sequence comes from Oxyura jamaicensis, assembly GCF_011077185.1. Taxonomy (NCBI): domain Eukaryota; kingdom Metazoa; phylum Chordata; class Aves; order Anseriformes; family Anatidae; genus Oxyura; species Oxyura jamaicensis. Next base: position 14,804,361 of record NC_048902.1, read on the forward strand.
TAATTAAAAAATATAGCATTTTGATGGGGTCACACAACAGGGGAAGGCTTCTTTTCCTCCATTAGTCCTCTAGAAAAAGCAATTTCACCTTCTTCTATTTCAACAGGGAAGTGATTTAAAATTGAATTTGTGGTTTTGCAAACTCTACCATATTTTGCTCTATCTCCAGCAGACCTTTGATCTCATCTCCTCCTGCCCACACTCTCTACTCTGTCATTAATATCACAGCTCCGTAAACTCAGTGAAGCTTGCTAGCAGCTGCTTCACACACCTTATCGTCACAATCTTTCTGTAGGACGGAATAACACCTTATTTTCAAATCACATAAAAACCCCACTGTTCTTAGAAGCTCATAGTTGACTCCTGCGATGGATCAGACTTGTACATAAAAGGATGCTTATTGCGTGCTATGGTCGGTCTCTGTGTAATCAGCCTGCCTAGGTTAACATGTCCCTTTGCTTCTGGGTCACCAGCACATGAGCGAGCACCTCTGTGCATTTTACAGGATGCTACACTTGGGTGATTCAGCTCTCTCTATGTAGGGCCCTGTGTTTGTGCGGCTCACTGACGGAACTAGAATAACAGATTATCAGCTTTCAAAATATTCAAAGAGAAAAAAGAACACCTAGTCTAAACCACGTCTGCAAGGTACAGCCAAAACAGACCCAATTAGGTACCAGACTTTCTCTAGCAGGTCAGTGTGTCTAGTCCTTTAGGAGGCCTGCCTTCAAAACTGAGTGGTTTTGGTTTCTCGCATTACAAATATGTTCTTCTGACATTTATTTGTAAGCTTTACTATTGGATTTACTGCAGTAGCGTTCCCTGCCCCCCATAGCAGTTCTTAATATATTAGGACATCAGCCTCTGCTAAGATTTGTTTTTACAATGTTTGTATTACCCCATTACTTCCCTTCCCCCCCCAGATCACTGCTTCAGTTTGCTCAGACTCAAAATGAGTACATGTATCGAGTGGCAGGCAGATTTTCAAGGCCAATTATCAGCAATGCCAAGGCACTGCAGAAATCACCGTGAGTGGGGTAAGTGGGGAAAAAAGACATGCTTTCCAATCACAAAGAAAGGAGCCTGCTCAACAAACAAAACAGTTATAAGCAGGAAAATAAAGCTGTTTAGCAGACAATGGTAGGCTTTACTGCGTAACACATACCAAGGGTCTCTCTCACAAGAGAGCAAAGCAGAAGAAAAGGTTGAAGCCTTACCAGTGAGGCAAAGACATATTTCTGGTCCTTCTCCTGCAAGAATATGAGCATGTCAGAGAGGAGAACAGCCTGGACTTCTGCAAAAGGAAAAGAATACCAGATTAACCATGCGACCCACTCCTAAACAGATTTATCTTTTAACAACACCAGTGCTCTGGCTGCTAGGGAGCATGAGGGTTGGTTTTGGGTCAGCCTGCAGTGCTGCTCGATCTGCTGGTTGGCAGGCACAGCTCCTGGAAAGGCCGTGCTGCTGTACAACACCGAGCTGCCCTAGGAAACATGCAGGGCCCTCACCTCGGTGGGAGAGCTCCTCTCCAGACACAAGCTTCCTAACAGGTAGGACATGGTATAACAGCAAAAGCTAGTGGTGTTTACCGAGTAGAAGCACTGTTTTCTCAAACAATCAATATTTTAGCCCTTGAGCAAAGTATCTGCACAGGAAGATTGGGGTTTTATGGTTCTCTTGACGAGTAGTTTGGGGAGTGTAAATTATCATGCAACAACAACATTTGTCAGCTGCAGTTTCTTTCCCAGGAAATACTGACTTCAGGAGCCACCACTAATTCTGCTCGCAGACAAATACAAACCTTGCTGACTCCAAGGGGAGCCAACATAGCCCTACATGAGATGCAGGACCTGGCTTTCTTTCATGGGAAAAGGAAGCGTAATATCAAGCAAACTGAGGATCTTAAATCAGAGTACAGGCTCTTCCCAAAGTATGCATACAGCCTTCCAAGTTTTCTAATGACATATCATGAAGTTGCACTGTAACTACTGAGCATAAGGCCCCACCCATACCCCTCAGCACAAAGAGTTTTTGTGTAATGTACTTGGGAAACCTTGTGACAGACAGGAAGCAAACCAAAAAGTGAAGTCATCCCAAGGGTTCTTCCATTCTGTTTTGGGAAGACAGGATCCTTTTCAGAAAAAAAAGAACCACCAAATTTTAATCAAAGCTGCAAAATGAACTCAAAGCTCTGGGAGATTTGAAAAAGTCAGCAGTTGACTCCGTTCTTCTCTATCACCGCATTTTCTGTGCACTCTGCAAAAGGGGAAATGCTAAAAACATCCAAGAAAAGTTCTAAATTTCTCTCTCTGCTCCACTTAAAATACCACAAAATAGCCTAAGTATCTGAACCAGCTGTTCTCCTACGGGGCTCCGCTGCTTGTCTGTAGGACCTGCTTTCCCTGGGAGCTTGCACTACAGACAGGCATTTCTATGACTTATAAATGCAAATGCAGCCTGTACTTACCAAAAGATTTCACAATCACAGCATAAGTTGCTTAATCCACCATTTAAAATCAATAGCAATCTTGGGAGCCTGGAAACCATCTGTAAACTTCCTGTTTCCAAAACCTCAAAATAAATCCTATCTGATTTGGAATTTCGCCTATCACTGCCTCACTGCCCAACACATCACCAGACTATGCATCTCCCTTCATGCCCAAGTACCCTGGTGTAATCAGCTGATGCTGAGAGTGCAAGAAGAAAAGCCCAGCCTTCCTGCTGAGCCCTAAGACAGATCTGCCTGCTTTCACCACTGCTGTCGTCCCAGCTTAAGGTTTGCTTGGGAGATTTAGTGCTTAACTCAGTAAAGAACTTCAGTGCCATGTCAAGAACTTTAGAGCACAGCACTTTAGAAAAACCATTTCCATGTGACGGTAAACAAAAAGCAATTCAAGAAAACATGGACACACACATAACCAAGCAAGAGGCAGCTTCAGGGACAGCAGAGCCTTCTCAGCCTCTCCTGAGCAGCTTGCGTCAGCAGCTCGAGATGTTCAAAAGACAATAAATGCCTGGGACACCTCTCTCAAAGCCTAGTGAAACTGGGATAGGTAACACTGAGCCTGGGCAGCAAAGGAGATACAGAGCTGCTGGCGGCTAGCGTCACCAGGAAGCTGAGGCTGGGTTTCGTATTCAGCAAGCACGCTTCCTGGAATCGCTGTACATGCGTATTTTTGCCACAGAGATCTGACTCACTGCTCCAAACAACTGCAGCTCCAGTGTCCTCATGGCCCAAAGGTTGCCCCAACACCTCACTGCAGCCTGCATCTTCAGCAGGCATCTGGTCACCAGGTGGAAAAGCAGCTATTGGTCACCTCAGAAACAGCACAAGGTATTGGAAACACTGCGATGGAAACAGAGTATGCAGCACGGGGAAAGCTGCTGTAAAGCCCTCTCATAGCAGATGAACAGGTAAGTGTTGGAGATGCCTATCTGAGGAGCAATGCTGCACAGAGGGAGGGCAAGCTGTGGCCCCCGAAGCAGACTTACCTTTTAACCGTCCAGCTGCATTTTTCAGTGACACAGGCCCATCTCGGATGAGCTTCCGATGTCGCAAGTCCTCTCTTGCAAACATCTGACCGCTCTTCATCCTCATGATGGACTTGCTATCTGTCCTGTTGTAAATCTCATCAAGACGTGTTTTCTTTTCATAGTTGCTGACTTTGCTATTGACTGCAGCAATCACATCTTTAACAAGGTTTAATGACTGAGTCAAGTCTTCATGTTCCACTTCATTTTCTTTGAAAAGAGAGAGAAACAACTCCATTTCACTTCATCCTTGTGGACTTTTAACTTCCCAATTTTACTTCCTTCCCTCCTTTGTCTTCTCCCTCCCAAATTCCTGCATTATAACTTTTTAATACTTTCCTGAGGCAGGTTGCATTTTCCCCCCCTTAAAGAGAGCTTCACAAAACCTTTCACACAGAGGGCTGAGGTTGGAGGCTGTTCCAATATACTTTGTATACAAGACAGTAGATATGAAATACACAAACCAGCCACACATTTTAGCCATTACATAGAAAAAGCAAACTGGGAGACTTTGGAGTCTAAGCATGTTGCTCCATAGTTAGCTAGAGACAGACATATCAACCAAATCAAGGCACCTGAACAACTAATCCTAACCAGATATATAAAACTCAAGTTATCTCAATACAGCAGTGTGAGACAATAATGGTTAGTCAGTCAATCATAAGAATATCTACTTCAGTCAAAAAGGATCTAGGAAATGTACAGTGTATGAGCAAATACAGACTTAGAAAAGAGGAACTGGTCCTACCTTTGGTGTACTGCAGTATCCTTTGTAACAGGACTGGGTACTTTGTGATCCTCTGTGTTACCAGCAAGATACATTCAGAAATCCCAAGACGTCTCACCAGGGAGCTGCTCATTTTTTTCTAAGGAACAAAGATGAAAATTTCAATTTTGTAACAAAAAGTCTACCAGAGTGTAGAAAGGAAATATTTTTTTCCCCATCAACTGTCTCTCTTCTACCAGGTCTTACCTTGACAAATGCCTGAAACCTCTTGTCCTTTGAGTACAGATCTTTGAAATTATTTACTGCCTCATTGTGATGCCCGCAGAATTTCCCATATGTTTTCTTCATTCGCTCGGCATTCTCACCAGAGAACTGAAAGACACGAGACACAAAGGTCCAACTTCCACTGAGCTCTTTGTGCAATATCCCAGCAGTGCTTGCCAGTCTCTCAGGAGAGCTTTATGAAAACAAATTAATCCAAATCCTTCTGACCCAAGCATTTAAATCTCTAAAGATTTAAGAATTGATTTTGTAAAGAAGTAAAGAACTGACTGTTGTGACTTCACTGCATTCACACTTAACACGCGATCTGTGGTTCTACTTCAACAGGGCTTAAAAGCCAAAAGAGGGCAGGGTAGATAAAAAGAGGAAAGGAGAAAACACAGATAAATAAAAGGACCTACCCAAATTTAAATATCAGGTCAGTAACTCAGCCAAGAAACATATGGTGCACTGTGGTCTACTGCCCACCCTTCAGGCTATGGGTCAAACCATTTTGAGCCTGTTAGGGAATGCTCTTCTCTCCCATAAAATAAACAAAATAAATTTTCATAACTATACCTTCCTCTGAAAGAGCAAAAAGTGCTTAAAAAAGAAAAAGCAGAGATTGCTATGTGTGTGAAGAGTAAAGAGCCATCTGCTGTGATTGTCTAACAAGTAGAAGAGGAGGAGGAGCAAAAACACAGAGGTGCTTGGTTTCCAGCTATGCTCTAAGAAATGCAAGTTATTTTCCGTGGCTTACCTGATTCACCAGGATGTCACCAATCCTCTTAATAACAAAGTTCTTTTCACTTTTGTCTGCCAATGACTCCTTCTTCCTCTCCAGAATCCGCTGGAAGAAGTGACTGTGGATATGCAGCAAGTTTTCCAGACAGGGAAAGATCTTGTCCACGATTTGCTGATCATACTGCAGTTCTTTTAACATCCCTGCACTGTATACATCGTTCATAATCTTCAGGGTGCGAACATGATGCATTTCTGTCTGCATTAGCTCTGCATAGGATGAGAACAAGGTCAAAAACAAGGTCACAGTAGAACACTTGGATGTAAAGTACAAGGAAAAGCTATCATTAGAAAGCTCTTCCAAGTGAGCTAATTGGGCTTCTCTAAGTGGCATCAGAAAATTTAATGTCAGGTAATTCAATGCCAGCCTCTACATAATTCATTTCTGCCATGCAGGATGGCTCTTGAATCAGGGAGGAGACAACTTGCTATCTAGCTGCTGTGCTGTAACTGAGTTTAAATGTCATCAGCAGGCAAATGGCAAGAAGCAATTTCTATTTTTATTTAGTTTTTTGATGGATTCCAGGTAAGCAAAAAGCAAGAAGACAAAGCTTTCACAGAACACATACTTTCTAAGAATTTCAAGAATTAAACTTTGGCCACAGAGAAATCAAAGTCAATGTTCCTATTCACTGACCTGAAGTCTCTCAAGTACATGTATGTAAGTATATTAAGAAACCATTGAAAATGAGTGAAAAATGAACATCCGTGTATGCCTCACCATAAATGACATCTTGCCGTTTGACAACATCTTTGTTTTGCTGCTGTAGGAACTTGCTGTCCACCACCTGGCTCCAGGACTCTGCCTCCAGCAGCTTGGAATCTAGTTCCAGGTCTCCCATCAGCTGTCCTTCATTCATGTCTGCCCCTTCACAAAGCAATGTAAATGACACGAAGATGTGGGTAACTTATCCCATTTGTGATTCCTGTCTGATCAACTACATTTAGGCTGTCTCTGTTATACCACGGACATTACAAGCCTTTTCCTTACATACAGAAATGGTAACATGAAATTATACCACATAAGGACTAGATTATGAAAAGCTCTTTTAAAAACTATTTGCTAATTCACAGTTTTCATGCAGACCAAATTCTAGCTCTGATAAAAGAGAAGGGATTATTTAACACACAACGTGTAATTTGTCTTCCTTCATTTACATCAATAAATCAAGAGAACTTAGAGCTATGTAAAGGCTGTGTTGTCAAGATTGGAAAGCCAGAACTGATGCAGGTAGATCTACACACTACTGCATCCATCCACCTCTTTAAGAAAGACTGCCCATTTATGGATCAATGGTAATTTTCTCTGTCTCTACCAGCATGGTCTTGTTTAGCCTTTATTAAATTAATATCATTCTGTTGTTTTTTTCAGATAAATATTGGCTAAGATGTAAGAATACTGATTATATCCTCAAAAGCCTCGTGTATAAAAATAAAGTTAAGAAATTAATTTAAATGATTTCACTTTTAAAACCGCAAAACTAAACAGTAGCATTTTTCCCTCCCCACCCTGGGGAGAAAAACAAAAAAAAACAATGTATCAGCATGAAAAAGGTAAAGACTGTAAAATATGTGGCTGTATGAACAGGCCAGAGGAGTAAAACGAAAGAGGAAATGTTTGTCCTCAAGCTAAATTCCAAGTAACTCAACTGTAACTGAAACCTTCTTAATGTTTTCCCACAGTTCAACATGCTGAAGAAATTATAATGCGGGGCCTTGTTTTAGTTTATCATTCTAATATTCTAACATTACAGTAAATGCACTATAATTGTCCATTAAAGAGAAAAACTTGTGCTGAAATGACAACACAGATTTTCTATTTCTGGAAAGCAGCACTGAGACCTTCCTGCTGCTATAAATGCTATGAGGATGCCTTACCTTCATCAACTAGTGACTCCATGGATTCATTCACCCGGCTGATTTTATGTAAAGAGTCTGTTGACTGGGACAGAAATTTCCAAGTGTGTATTAAGCTGTCATCATTTCCAACTCTGCATAAAAGCAGAACACAAAACATTGTTTATGATTTCAAAAAAAAAAAAAAAAAAAACCACATGGCTTTTCAAGTTCACAGAGGAATGCATTTTTAAACACAAGCTGGAAAGCAAAGCAAGTCTTGCAAAGTTATGTACAGAAATGTATTTGTATTAATTATTTTCTAACTACACATCAGGACTCAGAAAGCTGTAAGACCTACAGTTCTGAATGACAGTGCTTCTTCCATACAGAACTACCCCCAGGGTTCTATCGTTTGGGAAGCTCCTTTTCACTCCTTTCCATTTTACACTGTCACTTCTGATCCTTGTCATTGGAGCAGGCAGTGCAAAAATGCAGTACAAAAAGCTATCCAAGAGTCTTTACCACTTGTTGCTCTGAGCAAGATCAGAAAACTGGACTAAAATAAATGTCACCATGAATATCCAGGGCATGCAGTTGTCTAGAACATCCCAGTCCATGCTATAGCCCTGTTTGTGGAATTACTCAATATGCAGGTGGTATAGGAACCATAAATGTAATTTACTTTTGTTTTTGTAATCAATTATGTATAATGCATTCCTAAATCCCCACGAAGACTGCAGCTCTGTGCATCCACCCTATCATTATAGACACAAAAGTTAATGTTATACTTGGGCTGCAAAGATGTGTGCTCACACAGTACCAAGCCCAAGGCAAGAATTTCTTCCTGGATCCCAGAGAATCTCTATGAAGTGACCTTGGATATAACCAGGCCAAGTCAGATGCCTCTGACCTCATGCCACAACTAAACCTAACACAGACAATCTGATTGTGCAGAAGACAGCTGATGGTATCATACATAATACGGGCATTCCTGGTTTTGTGATCCTCTTTTGTACCTTTAACACAGATCACAAATTTATTTTTAATGAGATCTGAATTTCTCCATGCTTACAGCATCAGATAATCCCCAAGTACTCACGTGCACAGGCAGACACCTTACCCTGCAATGTTCTGTATTGAGACACTTTTTGAAAGCGCTGTAGTCTGTTGTGATCTCCTGTTATTGAATATTGAGGTGACGGTGTTTTCGTCAGGAGCAAGTATTGCTGAGCGAGGGCGCTCCTTAGGTTGCGAACCTGGAAGGGAAGTGTGAGAGAAAAGTCAGCTCATGCAACTGCATTGCTAGCTGCAACAACGATGACTTAATGAAACCAGGCTTTAAAATTCACTTCCTTTTCTCTCTAGAGTTGTTGGGAGATCAGTGGCTGTTAGATACAGCCCTAACTGCAGGGAAGCCTAGGCTTTCTGCCTCTCCCTAACCACTTTTGTGGTATGTTAAGGCAGGACTTGGTCAAAGCAAAGTCCCTGAGCACTCTGAAATTTGCCTCAAATAGAAAATTTGAGAATTGGTTCCTCAAATTCTTTTAAACAAAATTCGGACATCATGTATGGTATTAATGCAGCATGAGTGATCAGAGCTATCTGGAACACTTTACTCTCTTTAGACCCAATATGTTTAAGTTTCAGTTTTGCTGTATAGAAAGACAGCCAAAGTGAATTCGTTAACTGTTATCTTTTCCTGTGGTATTTTCAAAGTCCAGCAGTGTTCCTATGCAGAAAAGCAGACACTGAGCTCTTAGCAAATTAAGCACTGCTGTGTTTCAGGCAGGAAAGAACATCGATGCCTTTGCTGAACTGACCACACTGTACCTAAAAGAGCAGGGTGGAATCTGCAAGTGCAGAAACATACGCTTTGGAAACCAAATTTAATGTTATTCAATAAATGATCACACGAAGCAATCTACTGAGCTGCTGATTTTTTTTTTTTTTTTTTTTTTAATCTCTGTAGACAAGGAGATCCTACAGTTACATCCATCTGCCTGCTTCTGGTCAAATCTTTTGAGATAGGTTTCTCCACCTGTACATAACACAGAGAACCACTAATCCTTATCTCACACCATCACATAACTTTGACTAACCTTTCCATCTTGATTTCAGATTTTCCCTTCTTCAGATATGTTTCTGGAGCAACACTTCTGAATTTCATGACAAAAACCACAGTGTGTATGTCTGTTTGAACCACAGCGTGGTTCCATATAGTGATCTACAAGCTACCTCTAAATAAGCCTATCTAATCAGGATGCTACTAAACCTATGTGGGCTATTTCATTCCAATTCTTTGCCATCGGCTGCTTTGGGTAGCTCTGCAGCACAGCATACATCTCAGCACAGCCACGAAAAATTGTCAGCATTGCTCCAATTCAAAATTAAACTTTCTATTTTTACTTCCTCAAAGCATAAGACTATTAGATTAAATATATATATATATATTTTACACAAACATCCTCTCAACTTTTAAGCTTAAGAGCTTCTGTTAATATAATACTCCTATTCTCTTTCTGCCAGACGTGAGCATAGGCTGCATCTTCTGGGTTTTGCGGAGCGTTCAGCTGTAGGCCATCAGAAAGCTACAGCAGTCATGCAGCTATTCTAAATTTGACGTGATTTTACATTTGCTTAAATTTATAGGGCCAATGCATAAAGTAGATAAACTATCCGTGCAACTTTAGCACAGCTTCTGAAATCCCAAACATTGCTTACCATGCAGAGAAAATGCTCTCAAACCTGCTTTTTAAAGAGCTTATCTTTCATAATATAAGTATTAGTTGGTTATAACAGTAGCAGCAGATACAGACCAGCAAAACAAAGGTAAAGGAAATTTTCTTACTTTTGTTTCTCAAGGTTACTGTGGGTAACGAAGAGGTATCATGTGCCTGCAATATTCCTTTTTGTGGCTGAAAGAAAAAGGAAATTCACTTATTTTTTCCTCCCTTCTCCCATTGGGCTGTGCCACTTAACTACAATTAAAAATCTTTGTTGTTGTTTTTTTTTTCTGAATCCCTCAGAACAGATTAGTTCTCCTCTCCATGTATTGGCATGACCAATACATGCAGCTACAGTTGTTGCAATCAACGAAATGGCCAACATAACATACGGAGAAGTGTGCAGTAAAGAGAAAAATGGAAAGAGAAGGGCTGACTACTGAAGAAAACAACTAAAATCGTAGAGGAGATTTTCTTACTTTCTTCATAATTGTATGAACTAGCTTGGAGAACCATACCGCAGAAGAAGCTCCTCACATTTGGAACAAATTCTGTGTATTACTCATACAAAGAGCATACATATTTAATAAAAGTCATTATGCATTATATATACACGTGATGCCACATTACAGAATGCAGCATTCAAAAACTAAGAGATACCGCATTTAGGAGTGCAGGGCACCCCTGAATTTTGACAGCAATGCACTTTTTTTATTTTAATCATATGCTTCTATGCCTCAAATGTGCACAAGAAGAGTGGCGTTTGCTCTGGGAATATCTAGTCTCAGGTTTTGGACACCCTCACAGTTTCTCTGTGCATTACTTCTTCCCAGAGCCTGCTTCTTTCTCTCTCTGTCGTCTGCTGTCCTTGCTCCTCGTTGCAGCCCACCTACCTGCAGAGCACTCAGAGCACAGGACAGACCATCACACCCGAAGGTCCCTCTGTCCGGGGGGAATGATGCAGGGAATCTGCACCCTACTAACAGCCTGTGGTGCTAACCCAGAGCTTTCGGAATCTCGGAACGTTAATGTGTCATTCTGATGTCATCCATTTCTTTTTTAAGAAAACCAGCCTACAATATATATATTTTTTAGCTCTCCAAGAGGGGCAACAAAAATAGCAACTGCCTGTGTACCAGGAATTATAGGAGAGCTTAGAGAAATTATTCACTATTGCACAGGGCTCTTTCAACAAGACGAAAGGTTTTGGATGTGCTTTTAGAAGATGTATGCTAAATCATTCTTTTTTTTTTTTTAATGCAGTAGAGTAGGTGTTATCTCTTACCTTCATTTTCACCTTTGCACACGAAGCAAAACTTTCCTTACAGCCTTTGTGAACAATTGCATTGCAGTCTGTCAAAAGTTAAAAACAAACAAAAAGAACACAACATCAAAAAACAAGCAAACAAAAAACGATGGGATCCAGAAGGCAGGACACGGACAGGAAAATTATTTTACACAAACCCAGACATATCACAACCCAGATCTACTGAGCAGAAACCAAGTGCTGCTGTACTACAGTATTATCAGAAAAAGCAAGAGGAGCATCTGCCAGGTGACAGCATCAGTGAGGTAGGGACTTCCTGCTAAGCTAGCCTGAAGTCTCTGTTTGGGGCTGAAACCACAACATTCACCAGTGCAGTGAGCACCATGCTTTAATGCCACTTTTTGCTGCACTGAGCAAATTGTTGCATCTCGCTTTCATGAGAGTCTTCCACTTTTTCATGAGAGTCTCCAGAATGTTTCTGGGTATCTAAGTTTTAAAAAAGAAAAAACAAAACAAACAAACAAACAAAACACTGTTTTTCATAATACATAAATGATAACTGGGTTTTAAGCATTAACTCTTCTGACTGATGAAAGATCACAGCTCCAATTCAAATCAGTTTCAGGAATTTAGAGAAAACCTGTTATTTCTATTCATTCATGAAAACACACAAAACACAATTCACAAACGGTGCTGAAGTGTAAATCACATTGCAAGTGTACAGTTCAGAATTATTTCTAAAAGAAACACGAAACAAAAGGAAAAAAATGTCCCTGCTCAGACTGATAAATTATTCTCACATTCCTAAAATTTCCTAAATTTGGGCCTATTTCATAAAAGCTAGAATCTCTTCTGATATTTTGTGAGAGGAAAGAGTAAGGCCATAGGGCGTTGCTATTCTATCAATGTCCCACAACTTCATGAGCATAAGAGAGAGAAAGAAAGAAACCTGCATACTCTTGCAAAACCCCACAAGCAGTATCATTTTTTAGATCAAACAAGGAAGAGAGACAGAACACACTTTGGTGTCTGACACTGAAATCACATGAAGAGAGGCAGTGAGACAATTCAGAACCCTTTAATTCAAACTCAAGCCTTGAAAACCTGAATATATGCTATTTAGTAATAAAGAATTTTGCAGTTATCATGGCAAGCTCTAGATCAAAAATCTGGTTTCAGGGACTTTATTCCTCCAACTAATTCAACCCTTCAGCAGGCAAGAAGCTCCCCCAGCTCCTCCATGTCATTAATATTAATAATTAAAAACAAAAAAGCTTCTTTTCTGCATCACTGATCACAAAAATAATACAAGAAGAGGCTCATTAAGAACATTTTTTGCTTGCCCATTTATTTTCGAGCATGCTAAATCTTTCAGCGTTGGCTAGCTGTTTCAGGAAGCGGGTGTGCCACTGAAAGGCTCAGACATTGACTTAAAATGAGCCAATCCTTTGAAGAGCTTTCTGAGAAAGTCATCGACAGGTGAGACACAGTGATGGTAGCAGTAAAGCACTCCCAGTTCTGTAGAAAAAAAGTATACTACAACAGCACAGGGACAACAGAACGTCTGCTGCTGTCTATCAGTTATTTTCAAGGCACTGAGTAGCCTATTTTACGACGCGATGTGAGTGCAGACCACACTCAGACGTGAGTGCAACAACAGTCTGGGCTCAAATCAGACTTCCTCTGCAACATTCATTTTCTGGACAATGCAGAAAAAACGCAGTAATTTTCTGTTTTACCTTGAAAAGAAACAATATTTCTACTACAACTTCTGCTGCTACATGACATTGTTGGATTATTTTGACCTACCAGGATATAAAAATTTAAATTGCGATTATTTTCTAAGTAGCTTAAAAAGGTGTTAAGAAAGTAGAGTAGGGAAAGGGAGAGGATGCATTTGAAAGCTTGTAATTGTTGATGCTTTCCATTTCCCATCAGGCTGACACAGAGCATGGCTCATGCAAAAAAGTTCAATGAAATCTCTCCTCTTTCAGGAAATTCTGAATTGCCTCTGGGGACTCAGCTAGCTGCTCCCGACCCTCCTCACTTGAAATGTTTCACGCACTGGTCATCTACCAGCATGAACAGAGGCAGAGCCTCCTGCCCCAGCCTGAGCCGTTCCTGTACTCGCTTTGCCTCGTCTCTGAGCTAGTGGAGAAAATACATTACTAACAGTGAAGAACAGAGCTGCACCGAGAACATTTTATCTATGTGTTCCACAATTTTGGGTTGCAGCATAAACCAGCCACCATTCTGGTCGTGACCACATAAACGCTGCTGACCTTATCGAGTTACAGGCATGCGAAACTGTCTGATGAGAAATGAGAACAAAATTACCAACCTCATAGAAACCCCATGCTGTGGTTTCTGTACGGCCGGCATTGTCTTACATGTGCTTCACATGTACACAGGTAGCTGCCCCTCGGTCTGTGACACAACAGCTTATATAAAGGGAGAAAGGGCTAGCATTTCCTTTTATATTATTTTCTATTATTTCTATATTTCTATTATTCCCTTTTATATTATTTCCTTTCATATTATGTTTTTGCTGAGGGCTCACTGAAGCAGCATTTCACATAACTAGAGTATACAAAGCAATATACCAGAGGTGTGTGGGACTTCCACTGGCAATAACAGCCACGATCCAAGGTGGCTTTCTCTGTCCCACATGAATTTTAATGAAGCACCTCAGCCTCAAACCATACCAGGCAGCTGAAATAACCCAAGTCCTCCATCTGACTGATCTATCTCGACAAGCAGGGGCAGAAACCCCCGCAGGATGCCACGCTGTCCAAGCACGGGCTAGGCAGGAGGCTGCAGGCCAGCTCTGTGCACCCGTGACTCATTTCAGGTCAGCTCCACAAGGCACCCCATCACAGCATGAATCACCAGCTCCAAAGCCTCCCTCCCCACGTCACCAGTATTTAAAAGCGTGAGAACGATATGGCACCAAGTTCACATTTCCTACATCAGATTTAACGAAAAACAAAAGCCGGGGGGAGAAGACAAGACTTACTTGCACAGTAGTACGAATCCTTATTGAAAGGTTTCATACAGTGGTAACAGGTTGCTTGGGCTACAACGGTGGTTGCAGTGAAAAGATGTCCATTTAACATCTTCTTATCTTTTTCCTTCTCCTTGGAATCTTTGTCTTTCTCTTTAGTCTTCTCTTTATCTTTCTCTTTTTCCTGCCAAGAGAAAATGAACGAATGCCTCATCACTTTGCAGAGGTCTATTCTCTAGTTATAGATTCTTCAGTGTTTACCTTCAGCGCTATGATGACATCGATCGGTGCACACCTTAACAATGGCCATGTGTCTGCATAGCTCTCGACTAAAAGTACCAGCTTAGGGCCCCCGTGGAAGTGCATCAATACAGCAGTGACTCACAGGGCCCTCTGCATGGGCTTCTGGCCAGCAGAGATGAAACCAAGCCTGCTCTGAAGGCAGCTATTTTCTTCCAACTTTGACTTCTTCTATTTGCTTGGTTTAATGACTTGGCTCTTTTTTTTTCCATCTGGGCTCTAAATGATCTCTTCAGCACTTTCAATGAATTTTGTTACATACAAAACACCACGTATAAAGTGTATGAAACTCACAACGCGATTAATTTTTAAGCCTATCATAAGACTTTGCAACTGCACGAGCAATGGAGATAGCAAGCCCTTCTAAGGCGATGGTACAGCACCACTGCTGGATTATTTCCACCTCCTTTTTCCTTCTGACACCTTCAACAGCTTCATGCCACCCCAAGCGAATACATGAAGCCAGTATACTTTTTGGGGAAATGATCTTTCACAAACTCTCAAAATATGGCATCACAGAGAGACTGAGGAACAACAGCAACATCAGAAAACATCAGCTTGTCCTCCGGAAGCCACAGTTCCACCTCTGAGCTGCTCAGCTGTCTTTGGAAACGGGTCAAGCACAGCCAACTTCTCTGATTCTCAGTAGTTTTTCCTATCTTTCTATCCCTTCCTGAGACAGAAACCTGCTAGCTACTAAACATTTTTAAAATATCTCCTGTGGCATTTCATGGATTTGGAGGTCTCTCAAACACAGCCTACTGTATAATTTTTAAAGGAAACTCCACAGAAAATCTCCAAATTTGAATTATAGTGACTCCATGTTTTTCCATATACCACCCTACGAAGCACTCATCACGCTATTCATCTCCCAGTCTGTATTTTAACTACTACGGAAGATTTCACAGCATCTGAAAGAGAAGCTTAACCATAAAGCGGTGAAGGCTCCTGTGAGCTTATCTTTGAGTTCTGTTATTTATATGCCACATGCCCTTTGCTAAATATTGTCACAGGAGGAACCTACATTTCAGAGAGCTGCAGAGCAGCCTGTGTGAGCAACTGCCATGAAGCAGTTAAAAGAGGTATTGAGCTCAGCAGCCACCAGGAGAGAAACTTTTGTGCCTTTGATGACAGATTCACATAATTAATAACCCAGCCTGAAGTCTCCCCTCTCCCAGCACACCCGAGGCAAAATGTCAGCATCAGAGTCTCTCCCTGTAAAGCCTCACAGACACAAGTTCTCTTTATTGACCCCAAATGCTATTTCACCCTGCAAATAAACAAAAATAAGAGCATTGCAGGATGAAATAATCCTGCCTGCAGCAGAAAACCTGCAAGGAAGAGCCTGCTGTGCAGCACATCTCTGCCTCCTTGAGCCACCACCGTCATCCCATACAAACCTGCCCAGCCCCGTTCCCTGTTGGCCAACCTGGCCACCTTTAACCAGGTCCAGCCCGATTCAAGAACTAAAACTCTTGGTGATGGCACCAAACCAACTCCATTGCCAGCACTTGTGAAGCCCCAGGACAGAAGATCACCAAATGCTCCAGGTAGGTCTTACAAACATGATGCTGAAAGGAGATTCATCATGCTGTGCTTCAGATGTACCCGATGCTTACTGCAAAGTCCAGCGATTCTGCAGTCTATCCATGCAGTAATAACCCTTCATCAAAAAATCACTGTAAAAAGCATTTCAGTTAAAGCTAAACTGCCCGCTGAGAAACAGGAAATGCTGCACCACCTTCAAGGAGCAAGCAGTGAGCTTCATGCAGTGGATGTTAGCGACAACACTGAAACAGTGTCTCAAAAAGAGATTTTTTATTTATTTTTTGCTGTGACGGTTCCTGGAACTCATTTTTAAAAAGGACTGTAAAAATAAAAACATTGTCCTGCTCTATCAGAGCTGCCGGGGTGATTTAAAGCACCACTTAATGGTGTGTCAGAGGTGGACGTTGCAATGCTGCACTGACACGCAGCGACAGCCATTCCGGGTAAAGAAACTTGGTTATACAGCCCGTAATAACAGCCTGTGTGCTGCAGCAGCCTGCCCTGCTACAAAATAACCGCAAAGCTCTTACCTCCCAGTGCTTAAGTCCTACCAGCTTCACTGTTATTTGGGGAACTTCAGAAAATCGATTCCATTTTATTGACATCCTTCCCCCGGGGCAGGAGAGCTGCTCCCGAGCAGAGCTAGCCCATGGTGGCAGCCCAGAGCCGCCGGCGTGGGGGGATGGCAGCCAGCGAGGAGTTGAGCAAAAGGGGGAGGAGGGCGGGCGGGACGAGTGCCGCTAACTTCCTCGAAGATGCTTTTAGCTACTTTGCTGCTGCTTTCATCCTGCTCTGCCCTAGCTCCCACTGCTAAAAATAAAATCAAATCAAACTATGGGCATTAAAGGATGGGATTAATATTGTTCAAGTTGCAACCCGATTTGGAGCCACACCTTTAAAAGGCAGAAAGATTGGTAAAGCAACCCCCCATGATGTTTGGGATATACAAAAACTAAATTTGAACAAACCTCACTGTTGCTATGTAGTACTTCAGTCCACAAAGTGCGGCAGACGATTCCCTGGATAGAAGGGCTTCATATACCTGCACTCCTCCTGCTCCGTGGGTCAGCAGTGGTCGCCTTCTCCTAGCCCTTTAAACACTCACAACTCCTACCACAGACCTAAACTGCTGGTGGAACAACGCTGCCCAATAACCACACAAGTTAAGGAGAAGGGACATTACTCATGCTAATTTTTATGTCGTCATTTCCCAGAAACTCTCTACCAAAATGAATAAAATGAGTGTGCTTTTCTAACAGACAGCGATATGGAGTGTTATAGACTTTACAAACATGAGGCAGCGCGTGCTGCTGATTGTAAGACTCACTGACTAATCCCTAAATAACATGAAGTGCATGGGTAAATACAAACAAGCTTAACTCAGTATCCTCACTACAGTTAATACTCCAAACATCCTTTCTCTTTTCCTTTCTATTTTTTTAACAGAACTTTTCCAAAACTCATTCTCAAGAAGAGCCACTGCCATTAGTATTCTCAAAAGTGCCTTATTTTTACAGTTAATCTTAGAAAACTATGCATTTCTGAAGCCAGGTTTGGAGAAAAGCAAAACCTAGTTGGAAAGAACTTGAAGCCTCCCTCTCTCTCTCTCCTGACAGCCCAGACAGCAGCAGAAACCAACTCTTCCTGTCCAACTTCCTCTTTCAAGGTTTGCTGTTTTTCTTTTTAACTCTTACAGTTTTTAACCAGCCTCAAAGCTTCTGAGAATTCAGTGTTCCCAGTAATATTTAGGTTGAATTATTCAAATGTACAGCTGAAGCCCCAAAGTGTGTGTAATGCAACCCTTCCACCAGGAGCAGACAAGAAATTGTAATTTGAATGATACTATGCCTTTCTAGCTAACAAAAATATCAGAACTGCTATGTATTACAATTTTTAATGTATGTTGATGGTTGAGATTTTGGAGCGATTCTTGTTTTAGCAACAGTTTCAAACACAACCATGAAATGGGTGAAATAAATGGACTGCACCTACTTAAGAAAGGCAGAGCAAGCAAATTTCTGTTGTATTTTCTTACCCATTCCATCAGAATTTATTTATGTCCAGTTCTTGCCTTAGAGATTGTGCACCCTAACTGCAAGAACCAGTGAATGAATTTCCAGTCCTGTGCAGAGTCTGTGTGACATGCCCCACAGCTTCTCACTAGTGGTTTGCATAGAGGTTTCTTTGCATACAGGTTTCTGTGCAAACACTTTTTTGGATGTGGTACTTTACAGCGGAGAACAGCATTGTTTTAAAGCTCTTCAGCAGTAGCTCTGAACTGCCTGCAGCTGCAGTTTGTGTCTTCTAAGACAGATCCATAAAGAGGAACTGTGCGTTAGGATCACTGACCTCATTACAGCTGATATCTCATTGCAAATGTGATGCAATCTTCTCAAAATATCTATCAAAATGCGCATCTTGCCTCTGCACTACACAAACCCACCTGTGTTACAGGAACACTCTGGCTGAAAGATCACGTGCTTGTGATGAGAAATGGTAAAATGGACTTTGCTTGTGCAGATAGAGTGTGACACCTCCCATCCACACACACTTCATCCAATCCTAACTGTATGACGGGCACTATGCATTGTGCCTTGCTTCCTGTTTGCTGTTTAAACTCTCATCACATGTAGTTAATGTCTCAGGGGCCTTGTAATAGCATTTACCAACACAGTAACTACACATTAATATACGTTGCATTCTGTGAGGTAAGATGGTGTTATCTTCTGTCTGTCTGACATGGTAAGCAGGGCAGAGATTTAAGCCAAAAAAAAAAAACAACCAAGCAAAAAAACAACCAAACAAAACAACCATTCATCTTCTGGAGACAATCTAAGGGAAAAACAGACTGATTTAGCGAAGTATTTACAATTAATGTAATTATTTCTATAGCCAGTTCTGTTCCCAGGAAATTCAGCTGCGCTGAGAAAGCACTTAACCTTCAGAAAATTCAACCCTAGGGTTTCAAGGACTTCCTCCAGAAAAAGGGAGAAAATATAAATATTGGCCATCTCTCAAGGTCACTGTCTGAGCAACTTCTCCAGCAGTGCACAGGAACTTTGCGGCAAAGGTAGAAATAAAAGGGAAAGACAATACAAGCTTCGGCAGCCAGTCCTTTCTTACAGCTCCTGTCCTCATTTTATTAAACACCTCTCAGGCTTTGCAAAAATTAGACCCATCAGTCACTGCAAAACCATAACTCACGCCAGAGCACAATCTATTCTCTATAATAAATGAAGCGCAATTCAGTGGGGAAAAGAGGCAAAAACATTGCACAGGAAACCTCGCCTCAGATGCACTTTAATTTGGGGCTGCTGAAATTTCCCATGTTGCTCTTCTCTACGACCACACAGAAAATCCTCCCCTTGCGACAGGAAAAAGAAAGTCAGGCAAAGACATAAATACCACCTTATGGAAACACACTGAAATACAAAATTAACCTCTGATACCCATAGGTACTTCAAGGCTGTAAAAAATTAAAAAAAAAAAAAAAAAAAAAAAAGACCACTTACTTTGCTTTTCTTGCTGCTGGACATTTTATTCTTGAGGTAGCTGAAGGTACGACTGACTTTTGTTGCACTTTTACCAGAGGGGACACTGCTGCTCTCTTCAGATATGCTAAAATCGAAAAAGAAAAAGGTTGGGTTTTATTTTTATTTTTTTTCTCCCAAATAATATATTAAGCAGACAGATGTTTTTTTAAAGGACAAATGCATGTATTATCCTAGAGGGTCATGGATTGCTTCACGGTGTTACACCAGAGATTGCAAAGTAAAGGCAAAAAAGGCAAAATGCCAATCAGTTTCTCACATGTTTCAAGGAACCTTTTTATCTGTTTTTAAGTAATCTCCATCCTCAAGCCATACCACAGCACCCTCTGCTGCTCCAATAGCCAAATAACGAGTAAGCTGCTTGCAGCATGTGCCTATTTAGAGGGCCAGTCTATCTCATTGTGCACATACAATCAGTCTCGGCATTTAATGGTCAGCACCCAGCCTATTTCAGGCGTGGAGCAGACAGAAGGGATCGACATGCATACATCTCTTAATGAGAGATACAAAACCATGATTATTAACGTAACACAGACAGACTTGACCAAAATTGTGAACAACTACTATTTCCAGCATAAAATATAACTCAGGGTAAACTACTATGGTTGAACAGCAAATAGTCTGATGTGCTAGTATCTATGAAGAAACCACAAAGCCTTGTTCAGATAAGACCTAAATCAGACAATTTTCGTATTGTGTCATCTAAAATATCCATAGGGGGCTGATTTGCACAACCTGGACGCTTGGGATTTTGCTAGGAATTCTTTTGGTTTTCTGAATTGGAGAAACAGAAGAGATGGGGAACCCCAGAAAACCATACCTCTGCACCAAGGAACCTGCGGGGCCGCCGAACGCTGGAGCACCTGGAAAAGAGTGGAAGGATGGGAGGTGACATGTTAGGCTGCAGTCTTACTTAGCTCCCTGTTTTTAAAAAACATAGCTTGCATATTTGGACAGTTAAAGAGGAAAGGGACATGTTTACCAGAAGTGAGTGCTTAGAATTGATTTCATGTGCTCAGGATAAAGTCTGTTCCCCTTGTCCTTAGGCGATTCAAATTAGATGCTGAGGTGAAAGATTACTTAGTATTTTTATCGTTCTTCAGTTATCGAGCAAAGGATGTGCAACTGTTAACTTTGCTAGTAAATCAGGGTATATGACACAGAACTGCCAATTTAATCACATATGTAGAAATGCGAATCATTCTGCCACAATACTTTTATTTATACACCACTAGAAAGAATCCATTGTGTGGCACATCCGGGATTCATGTATAAAAGTCTTCTGCTTGATAAAATTATAGCTCATTTTCCCATCAAAATCCTGAAGCGCTTCATAAAGAGTAAGGGAAACAAGGGAAGCCTTATTTCATTTTCCATGAGACGCTACCAGCTTAGAGCTCCGTCACACAAAACTCTGCTTGAGGAAAGTCTGACTTGCAACATGCAGCTGAAGCCCTGCCAACGACACAATTTCTCCACAAGAAACCTGCTTGCCTAACGCATTTGGAGCGGATTAGGTAGCTTATATCATTTACCAGAACCATTGAAGAATACTGAAAAATCATGACGAAATGACCCAGAGGAGAGAAGGGTCTCTCTGGAGGAACTGGGCCTGTCAGGAAGCCCACAAACCAAACCCAACAAAACACAAGCCAAACAAAAAAACCTCTTCGCTACAAGGACTGTGTGTAGCCATATCTGAAGTCCAGGAAGCACGACTTCTCAGGTTTCTGCATATGCACTGTACGGAAACTAGTCCTTTGGCTTCAAATCCTGTTAACATATCAAAGCTATGGCTGAATGCAAAAATGCCACTTCACAACAGATGTGAAGGTGGTCCTGTATCCAAACGTACATTAGGAAGAACTGTGCATATAGTATCAGGCCTTGTGATCCCAAACACATTTTCCTAATTGCTGACTGTGTCAGCACAGTCTGAGACAGAAATATCACTTCTTTATTTTATGAAACTAAAATACTGGCATACCTCATTACCTAATCCCTGCTTAGAGGTCTTTCAATATCTCCCTTGCAAAATCTTTCATCTAATTAATGATCTATTCCCAAAACATCTAAGTAATATTGTAACATATATTGAATTAAGTCTTCACTTTAATTTCCTGATTATATTCCTCTTTTATTTTCTTTTTTCTTTTTCTTTTTACTTATCTATTACCGAACTGCCTGCTAAGATCACACAAGTAATTTGCAGGCTCCTAGCTTCTGTCCCTGGTTAGCCCTCCTGTGACTCTGTTTCAGCTCTAGTTTGCTTTTACATGGGTCAAGCCTCCTTACTCTTTCCTTTTTTAACAGATTACCCAATTTGAATGGACTTCAGTACTTCACAAACCTTTTGTTTCTTTGCAGTTAACGTAAGAAATACAAAGCACTGAATCAAGAGCTGTAATAATTTGATATTCATGCCTGTTTTTCAGCACCTTGAAAAAGTACATTGCACAGGATCTTCAGTTATGTGCTATGTATCTTTTACTGCAATAGTACTTTATTGTAGAAATGGGAGATTCTTGACAGTAGGCAAAATACATCCAGACAAAAAACCACAGTGAAAGACTGTTTATGATTTCATATTTTAGGTTACAATTTAGAATCTTACAATCAATATTGTGCTGCAAGCTATAAAGCCCATGTAGATGAGCATAAAAAGGCACACATTTTCTCACCTTCATGGTGAGCATCTCCTGTCATGGCCAGGTTCAAAACTGAAATGCTCAAACTGACCGCCCACAAAATAAGTTAGTTTTATCCAAAGGCCAGGACCGCTATGTATGCCCTATGCTTCTGTGCTAGCAGCCAAATTTTGGTGTACTGATCTGAACATCTTTTGCATCACCCATCAAAATTATTTCACATGGTTACTGGGCTCAAAATAATTCATCAAGGCCCACTACACAGAAAGCAGCAACCAGACTAGCATATTGCAAACAAAAGGAACCAGTTTGCAACCCCTTCATGTAGGCAGCTCTTAAACTTCTGTGGGACAAAAAATCCAAAGGCTTCCTAACAATAACCTTATGTTTTCTAAAATGCATACAGGCTTGTCCAGATATCTGAAATCCATCTTATATACACCATGCTATGAAACTAACACATTCATCCTCTTACAAGGAATGAACCCTGAAGCTGTGAAAAAATAAATAAATTGGTCTGGGATTACTACGTGAAAAATGCCCACTGCCAAAGCAGTCTTATGAATAGCTGTGGCTAAACCATCTTTTATATAAAGTCACCACAGTACCCTCAAATATGAGGGAATAACACAAGCAAAGAAAGCAACATTCTTGTTGGAAACAATATCTGACATTACTTCAAATACTCATCAGTAACAGCAGCTCCATTAAGGAAGTGAAGATAAATACTGACTAACAGAAATACCCTCACCTATTAGGAATTACTTAACTCTTTGGATGCTTAAAATAAATCTACCAACAAATTTAGCTTAGAATACCTTTTGCTGTGGGAGTGTGGCATGTCTCACTTTGTGGGGATCACAAATTGTGCCTTTCATTAAAGGCAGAAGAGAAGGACAGAGCAAATGGGAAGGAGGAGGAACCTTAAATATTGATGCAGGTGGTATGACACCCAGGAAGAGCAGAGGACTTGTAGTAAGGGACAAACCCACAGTGAAGGCTGGGAGTGGAAAGGACGAGATTTTAGATACCTCCAACGGGTATTTGGTGGTGGTGAGATTTTGCAGTTTGGGAAGTTACCAAGATCTGTTGCACTGGAAAGGAATTTCCCCATCCCAGTACGGGTACGAGGGATGGTGGCGTGTTTCCCTGCAAATGGTGTATTTGAACCAACTAATGAGGCTGTTCTGAATGATCTCTACAGGCAGAGAGTTATCTGTTCTGGTTTATTTCAGCAGTCCAATAAAACATGATCAAGAATGAGGAAGCACCTTCAACATTTTTGATATGCCTACTTACCAAAAAAAAAAAAAAAGAGAAAAAGAGAGAGAGAGAAAGAAGAAAAAAAAGGGGGAGGGTAAATGATTAATTCAAGGTTCTGCCTTCCTAGGGTTTCTTTTTAACAGGTGAGTTACAGCAGGAAGAAAAGCTACCATATAGCACTTGCCTGTTTCCTGACAAAATTATTCCAATTTTAACATCAGGACCTAAATATGAACACCTTGATAATCTATGGTGTTTGGCTGCAATACCTGTTGTTTGCTCAACAAGGAAACTGTGAAGTTGTAGCTAAGGTTTTCAGAATTTAGCATCACGGCTTCTATCTTCTTTTCCTACCCCCACCAAGCAACATACTCTCACATACAGAGGGCAGGGATCCATCCTTCCTGCTGACTCCATGTATTGCAATGATCTCAAGACAAGTACTTCCTTTTTTATACAAAGGTAATGACAATATTGCCAATCAGCGTGGCAGACAATAACATTTGCCAAACGGATACAGACCCAAACTAACCAGATGAGATTTGACAACGCTGATGTACAGGACTCTTTGGATTATAATCCTTTTATTCTGCCATTAGTTAGCATTCAGATACAGGACTAAGATACTGCTGTTAGGTAGCATGCAATGCAGAGGTTAGATTGGTGTTTGCAAGGTGAAACTTCAAGGTTTGAAGCAGAAAAACAGATTTCCCTTTGTTTCCACCCATTATGGCTGCAATGCACAGAAAACGATTACTTACTATCCAACTCCTCCTCCTCATCACTGGAAGAAGAGCCAATAGAAAAGAGAGTTTTAGACTTAGGAATGAGTGGAGAGATGCTGAAGGAGAAGGAGATTCGTCTCGATGGTCGAGTCCGGCCCTGGGCTGAGAAGTGGGTTAACAGCAGACATTAGAGCATGCTTGAAAATGTATTTAATAACAAAAAGGAGAGGAAGCAGCCAAAGCAAACTAGAACCAAAGCAAAGGAAACGTCTGCAAAGCATCTGGCTTCAGAAAAGGCACAAGAAACAAAGAATTAAGAATGTGCAAATTCCAGAGGATGCAGGTTTGGAGGATGCAGGTCTTATTGCATGCATAACTCAACATTTAATGTTTTCATTATATTTTGCTGGCATATTCGTATAGGAACTCATAATGAAGATTTACGTGAGAGCAGTTATTTTCCCAAACAAAGCACCAATAACTGAGTGTATCTCCGGACAAAGGGCATCTGCCTCACTGAAATAACTGCCAGGGAATCAAACTAGAACAACTCAAGACATTTATTTAATGGTGCTTTTTGCAGTTAAATTACACACCAAAGCTGCTGGTTATAGCAAGGATACTTTATCTGAAATACTGACTTAATCTACCTGGAGAAGTTCTTGCTGCTTCTGCCTCTTAAATAAAGACACATATTTTGATGATGTTACGTCCTTCAAAACTTTCAGCTTTAAATCTAAGAGACCAAATTTTCCTTTCTTTTCTCCCCTGACATGAAATAGAAGAAAATAACCATCTTTTCTACTGACTTCATCTAAAACTCCCAGACCTTGTTTAAAAGAAATTGCCTAAATGTGAGAAGAGCCCCTCTGCATCCAGCCCTTGCCTAGCAGAAGTCTAGCAAATACAGAGCCAAATTTTGCAATGAGGCTGTAACATCAAATCTCCCATTATCAGGAGGATAATAGAAATAAGTTCAATTTTTTCTTTTTCTTTCTTTCTTTCTTTCTTTTTCTTTTTTTTTTTTTTTTTTAAATCTTAGTGCTGTGCCTTCTGCTCATGTCAATTTCTGAAGTTATATTTATCTCCCAGTGCTATGCACTTTTCCAGGAATCCCTGCTATTTGTTTATGGCCTCGTCTGAAAAACTTGCAAATTAAAAAACAGTTTTACTGCAATTTCTGTTTAAAAATAATTTATTTTTAAGAGCAGTGCTCCCGTAGCAGCATCCTTGCAAAAATTCTTTATAAGTACAGGTTTCTCTGAAAAGAGACGTAGGACCTAACTAGACACTCTTTTAATTGAAATTGCTAAACACCTCTCATGGAGATATCCAAGAACCATACTTCCCAAACCTCCTCATCATGCAACCCCGGGTGGAAACTTCTGTGCTGTGATCTGACAAACAGCAGGCTGCTGGATACCCATCACCCCGACGCTATGGAGACACCTGCTTGCTGGTCACCTTGAAGGGGAAGGGCCGGTGTGTCCTTGGGAAAGATGACTGGGACAGGGCTGGGGAAACTCTGCCCCTGGACAGGTCTAATCTAGGGGCAGTAAGCATCTGCATTAAGCACCTACATCAAATACCTTCGCTGCACATATTCAGGCATTTTCAAGCCATTCCATGGCATGGGTAAACTAATTTGCTAGCACAACAGGTAGAAGAAGCTAAAAATTTTATTAGTTTAAGACTTCCAAAGGAAAGAAGTAGCAAATAGCACTTACTCCCTTTGAACAAACACATATCCTTTCAGACAACAAGATTTTTTTGTGTGTGTAATAAAAGAAAATTAATTTTAAGCAATAAAACAGTAAGAAGTTTTTGAATTGCTGATATCGTACCCCCAAACTGAACTCAAAATACACAAATGTTAGCTGAAGAATCTTCATGCAATGCAGCCAACACAAAGCTAACTCCTCTGAAAATTGCCTTCAGCCATCAGTCATAAATGCCAATCACCTAGGGAGTTTAAGTAAAATTTACGTGCACAGTTTTTCAATTCATGTACATCCTTTTTTTGTTATGTAGAGCGACCCGAGATTTGGACCTAGTGAAAGGCATTTAGAGTGAAGAACTCTTAATTGAAAAGACTTCATGCATTTATTTTGTTTAGGCTGCTTTTCAAAGCAGTTCTTCTGGTGTCCAACATCTGAAGAACATGACTAGGCAACACTGCTTGCTTTCTTCTGTAGTCTACTGTCTATTTAGACTAAAAGTCAAGATGAACAATAATACTTTACTGTAAATAGAACAACCTCCTCCAGCACAGCTCAATTCAACTTCCATTTCAGCGGTTTTATTTATAGCAGTTCCTGGCTTTATAACAATGCTCCACACTGGAAATTTGCTATTCCAAAGCTGAAAGCAGTCTTCCGAGTGCTCCAGCCAACAGCTCGTGACCTCCCTCTATAAAATGCTAAAGAATTAACAGTTGTGAATGGCCACAGCAATTCCTGGAACATTTGAGACATCAGATGGAGTGTGGGTTAGAAACTCGGTCTTGGAAACTGCTTCTGCCTCAATACTTAGAGCAATATATGGGAACAATAACAGAAAGCACTCCATATGTTTACTTGACTGGATTTAATTTTCGAAGGTTTTGTGCAAAACATTTTGCTTCCTTCTCATCCCAACATCTTTAAAGGGGTTGGGGATTTTTGTTCTAATTACCTACCATAAATTTATGTAAGTGGAATGCAGAAACATTGATAATTAAGTTTTCCTAGAATACACCTCCATGAAATCAAGGATTTCTTGCACAGCTCTGAAGTATTCTGCTGCAATAACATGAATATCAAAGGTAGGTGATACAAGGGAGTTGAGACTCCCAGATCTTCTTGCATAAGGCACTAAGCTGCTTCGCATGCATTCATGCTCACAACTCAAACAAGAAACCCTATTCCTCTTTCAAAGTGACTAAAGAAGAATGAAGTGATTTACTGAAATCTAGCTTCCTGAAATTAGCTTCCAAATTTAGGAAACTGTCAGAGTTGGGAAGAGACTCTGTAACCTAAATGTTCAAGGTGAGTAATCCTTCTGGATGCTCACTACCTCAAAATGCAGCAATTTTTAGAAACCATCTTCCTATAAAAATGAGGCCCTCCTGAGGTGTTGCAATCAAAGCACTGAAACAGTAATGCACATGGAAACATTAGTCAGTTTTAGTTCCAGCACCCAAAACTCACAGCAGAAGACCTCAAAGCAGACGACTAACCCTGCTATTTCTCCCACAGTCACTCACTCTGGTTATCTTGTTACATTTTCTCTTTCCCTTCTATCTCAATGAGACCATCCTGGCTAGGCTGACACTAAAAGCGGTGGATGGGATAATCTAACTTGTCTACCAACAGCTCAGGCCTTGATGGTGTTTTGAATGTGGGTCATCTTGCCAGAAAAGAGCGGCAAGCTGGTTCATTTGTCATATTCCAAGGCGGTGGCCCAAATCCTGGATATGGTGCAGGCACATTTTCTGGACATGCTCCCGAGCAACCCCTGGACTTGCTTTGTGGGTGATCTTCTCTAGATGGCCCTGCTTGAGCAAGGGGGCTGGACCAGATGATCTCCAGAGGTCCCTTCCAACCTCAACCATTCTGTGAAACCTCCACTGTCATAACCTCCCTGGTGAGCCTGAACGAAACTCGCAAGCAAGAGGGAGAAAAGCATCAGCCTGCTGGGTGCTCTCAGCCCCCGAGTGCGTGTTTTCTGGGAGTTAGCCGAGTGTTATTTACAGTGTTTGGTTAGCAACTGTATGCAATGCCAAGAAATTGGTTGCTTAAAAAAAAAATAATAATAATAATGAAGGCCTTCAGCACCAGGAGGAAAGAGGGCGCGCCACGGTAGGGAGCAGGAGCCGGTCTTTTCATGGGACAGATCTGCCAGTGTTTTGGTTACTGTTGCTGGGGCCACATCCGTCAGGCCACATGCTTATTAATCATCGAAGAACGATGGCAGAGAATTTAAAAACGTCTCCTACGAAACACAATCTCTGTGAGCTTCTTGCAGCAAGCCTCCCAAATGAACACAACGCCTTTCTTTGCGATACCTTTCCTCGTTCAGAGAAAACTTTGCAGAACTTGTGGTTCCTCCACTCCGCTCCGTTTGCACCTGATGCCTCCTCTCGAGTTAACAGTTTGTCACTAACGTCAGCAGCACAGCCCCAGGATGCATCTCAGTGACCAAACTGAGGGCATACAACCACCACGTAAAGCCATCTGCTGACTTAACGGGGAGGCGTTTGGCCACCTGACCACAAAAAAAGGTGGTGGTTTGTTTTTGTGGAGGAAGCAAAGTTGTGCTAATCACACCTACTGGCATCGGTGAGCCCTGGCCTGCTGCCCTGCACTCCTAATTGCATGCAACAACAGAAAGACTTGCATCTCATAACTCAAAGGAAGAAGCACATCAACAAAGAGGAAAAGATCAGGAATCATCGCTGACTGACAAGATGTGATCTAAAATGTCAATACATTTTCTGGCTGGCAATTAATAAAACGAAAGCATGTGTAACATGGCCCTTCCTAAGCACCTCCAGCTGCAGCTTTCTGAATAACTTTTTTCAGCTGAAAGAATCAATTCAACGAAGTTGCAAAATTAAGTGATTTTTATTGCTTTAATTAAGCTAAACTAAATTGAAAAATTTCCCCTAATCAACTTTTGCTATTTTCTTCAGGAATGAGATTCAGTAAATTACACCCATCTGCCCCAAAACATTTATCTCAAATAAAGGAAACAGCAACAAACTCCCCCAAGGAGACCAAGGCATGTATCTACTCAAAAAAAAATATCCCAAAGTAGGAAAATAAGATCTCAAGTGGAATTTACCTCAACATCAAAGGAAGAAATTCTGAAAGGGTGCAAAATTCAAACATACTTTTTTTGTTTTAACAATAAACTCCATCAATCATACTTTTCACACCAGTAGTCTAACTAAGAAACAAATAAAACCAACAGAATTAGAATCATCAGGGATATATTGGGAATAAAAAAATACGGATCTAAACTGAACAAGTTCCGGTCTTCCACCCTCTATTCCATGCTGCAGTGAAACACATATTCACATAATATAGGTAAGAAAGAGCAAATACTAGTGAATTCTGCCTTGGGAAGGTAGGTAGATGTAACATATGACAAAATAGATAAGGAGAAGGGAAAATTGTGTTACTCACTGTCCAGCGCTGGTTTACTAATTGACATTAGAGACACAGATTTGGTCAGTGGTGACGAAACAGATGAAGTACAGAAATTAAATCCTTGTGGCTGTGAGGCTGGATGAATCTGCAGAACAGAAAATAAACACATTGGGCAAATACATCAAGCACAGCAGCAGCATCCCAACTGCAGAACTTAAGTGTTCCTGTTTACTAAAATTCACACTTCTGAATGTGAGTAATTAAATGATACCAGTATAAGGCTATAGATAAAAATGCAAGAACAACAAAAAATGCAAGCAGCATCACAGAAGTGAAATGCAACATTTTGTTTTGTCTTTTCAGTGAAAGGCAGCTACTTTTGGAACAAAGAGAGACACTGGCTTCTTGCTTGTCTTGCAAGATACTATAAAGTGGATGTTGTTAACTGTCTGATGGCCATAAACATCACTACTGTGATTCCAGCTCCTCAGTGGAAGTAGACTTCGATTCAACATGGTAAAAAATCTAATTTTTAACTGTACTCCTCCAAAATGCCATTCTTCAATGCAAGAGAAGGCATAAGAGCTCTGACATATCAGCTATCACTGGTCAGATCTTGTAAGACCCGTTTACTGCCTTGATGTATCACTCTACGAGGTAAACAGGCCGGCAGGCTAATGATTCTGGCAGGTACCCAGGAAGCCCTACAGCTGAAGCATCAAGCTCAGAAATCCAGGGTATTTAAAGTATTTAAGACCATAATTGCTTCTTTTATAAAAATAAACGGACTCTCATAACATCTTTGACCCATCTGTCCTTAATACCTATCATGGACCTCTGCTCAAGAGATCACACTAAATTTGCTTCACGTGCAATTAACATTTGGCTTAACTGTTGCTTATAATAATGTGCCTTTTCATTCTAGTTATGTCTATGAAAGAAAAAACAACTTTATTTTCCTCTTATAATAGGAAAATAAACCTTAAAGCTTTAACAGATAAATCTCTACTTGCTACTTGCATTTCAGAACTGCAAAAGACTACATCAGCATTAAGTGCTGAACTCTTAACACCTGCTATTGACAATATCACTGTATCTATGCTAAAAAGTTACTAATTTTCACATGATTACACATACAATCAGTGGAAGAAAAACAGCAAGGTTCTTGTTCTCCACTCTAAAACTTCTCCCATCAACCACGTTACCCCCAAGAATCAAGTAGCAAATTTGAACAAAGTGAAAATTCCTCTGTGTTAAAAATGAAGACTTGAATAATATTACACTTGAACAATATTACAGGGTGAAAGCCTTCACTGTCACTTTAAAAAATGACTTTTAAAAGTGTGAAATAGAATTTCCTAGAGATCTAATAGTAGTTAGACAGCTTTACCTGGCGATCATAGTCTCCGATTTCCCCTTGCTCAAGTTCTTCGGTGAGCAAGACCAGGGACCCACACTGGTTGCTGGCAAGTGGACTCCGTCTGAGGTCTTTGGAGCTCAGAGAAGCTGCCTCCAAGTTTGCAGAGGGCTTCTTGATCTCACCAGCATCTCCAGCAAGACCTTCTAGGCTGTAACTGAAGAGAAACCATGCAGGTTAGATCCTGACAAACTCCCAGGGACTGGTGTCTTTCGGCACATAGCACTTTCAAATGGGAAACAGAACGCAGTCACTAGCTGAAGTGTGCAGGGAAACACTGATGCTATTCCTCAGCATGTTACTTCTTAATGACTGAGTGCAGATAGCAGGGAAGGGATTTATATTTAAACTGTATTCAGAAGCATCTTGTGCTTCTAATGAGACACAGCAGTTGCTTGAGAACCCTTCAACTCCTGGGTCAATGGACTTTCCCAGTGCTTTTTTTTCTTGAGTGGTACACAGCAGAATCTAGAAACACTGCTTCCGAAGATTTTGGTATTTCTACATATTCTATTTGCTGGCTTTGTATTAGGTTCCCCTGGGAATAAAGCCACCCAAACTAAGCTACCTTGCATAGCACAACACTGCCTTGTCCTGGTCCACCACCCCTTGCAGCAGCCACAAAATCAGCACTGGGCTGCATGCAATGTTCATCTTTGCAGACATATCGTCTGAATCTAGTTAGCACTTGTCACTGCACAAAGCTTTGGCGCCAATAATGTCTTTCTGCCAAAGCTGGTTTCTTTTTCCCCTTCTTTTTTTCTCTCTCTGCCTCCCTCTCTCTTTTTAAATTCAATAAATGTTGTCTCCACGAGCCAATCAATGCCATTTTATCATTTGATGATGAAGCTAGGTCTGTCCAATGGAGCCAGACATAATCACTCAGTGATAATCAAAATATCAAACTTTTGCTTGCAGAACATGGGAGTTACAAAAGGTTTGGACAACCTTTGTAGGAACAGAAGCTGCTCATAGATAAGTGACATCTACAGAAAATAAAGCTAATACATGCTCTCTTCACCTACATAAAACAACTCCATTTTAAAATGTGACTATCTCCATCTGATCTCTCTTAACCCTCATATTCTGCTTCTGACCCTCATGCTGCTCCTGCCAAGATCCATAACCCCACTGCCATTCCCGTTTGGGGTTAATGTGCACACTTTATGGATTCACCTCCCCGGAATTAGCTCTAAGGCTCATGTTTGACCTTACGTGCACACAGTGCTGTTAGTCTGAAGCCAGGACTACCCTGAATATATACCCCGGCTTGAGGCTAATACTGACATCCAAGTGGCCAGCAAGCTAGCACGAACATATGAAAGGGGAAACACGCTGCAGACTGTATAGATCATTTGAACAACCAGAGGAGCTTTAAATTCAGGTAGACTTGCACAGTAGTGATTGATGTTCTGAATCCATTTAGAAGCATATGGATAAACACGCAACTTTGAAGCAAAATTTGCAATAAACCTTGAGAAAGACGATTTAGTGATTTTTCTTAAGATTTGTTACATGCTGATTAACGAGGAAGAAGGCTGGGTGAGGCATTTACAATTTAATCTGCTTTAGGAAGATTTGACTCAAAAATGCGTATGAATAGCAGGCATTATAAAGCTTCTTCTAAAACATCTGCAAAGAGAAATCAGCTCTATTGATACCACTTACTTAGGGTGCAGGAACATTGGTTCTACTACCCCAAGGTAACAATGACATCATGTAGTACCGAAAAAAATACAGTAGGTTGTGACACAACTCAGTTCAAAACTGCAAATATTTGATAGGCTATAAAGCAGTGATGAGCTGGGGATATTAGCCTCTAATTGTTAGTCAGGGTATATAGCCCAAATGGAATTAATTCCATAACTTGAAGGACAGATTAACTTCTGTCTCAATATCCAGTCTTCAGAAAGAGTTTTTATAGCTTTACCCACAACCAGCAAGAACTGCCAGGGGAAAACAGAAGATATAAACTCTGGGAGACTGGCTTCCAATTGCATTAAATCACAGAATCAGGTGAAGATCTGACCTGCAAGCATTAATATCAACTTTGGGACTTTCTACAGAAGGAGCAAACATCGACTGCCTTGGAAATTTTCATTTGTGGTTATCAGATTATTTTTTTTAAATAAAGTTTTACACGACCAGCCTCTTTGAAGAAGAAATAGGAGCTTTCAATTTACAAAGAGCAAGTCTGTATGAACTTAAATCCTTTGCAAGATCTGCCCAGAACAAAGCGGTGCTGAATCACAATAGCTCTCATTTTGATTCTTCGGCTGTCACAATTACTGTTACGATCATTGCTGCACAAAAACACACCTTAAGATCACCACAGAGCAGAGCAGCTCAAACCAACAGCGTGGCTTCTTGAACACTCGAAGCCAACGAAAAGCAGCCACCACCTTCACCTGCACCCCGGTTTAGAAGACCCATTACCACGACTAATTGCCAAAATAGCAGAAGAAGCAAACAGACACGTGCACACTTCAGCCAGAAGAGCAGAGGAAAAGACTTTGCATGAAAAGCTGACAACACAGTTTTTGCAGTGCTCCGTTGCTGCTGCTGCACATTTATTTATACCGTACCTTCTACAATTAAAGTCAGGAACCATGGCAGTGAACTGTACACCAGAGGGACACCAGCTCAAACTGGGAACATCGGAAGAGGCAAAGAAAGGAAAAGGGCTGTGATTATTGGATTGTTACGGAACAGGGGAATGTTAAGACTCTCACTCTTCGATATCTTAGAACAAAACCAAACACACACACAAAAACAACTCAGAAATGATGCAGTAGCTAATATACATATTTCTGGCTGCCAGAACACACCAAACAGGTAGCACGACAGCCTGTATTTCCTCAAACCCATCCCACCCGCGAGTATACAATGGACCAGAGAAACTGCTCCTTGTGGGGAGAGATGTTTTTGGGGAACACAGGGCTGAAACACACCAACGCCAACTTTGCATAAGTAATCACACAGCCATTGTGTTAGTCATGATTAGTATTTTTCTGGTACCTCTCATTCCAAAATCAGGAGAAGAACCCCTTACAAATATTTAATCACGTAATCCCCTCCATACAAGAATTAATAACTTCAGGCTACGCTTGGGAAAAGCAAGGATGGAGAGTTACATTCTGAAAAGCTGCACAGCAAATCAGCGAAAGAGGCTGGGGAGAAAAAAACAGCTTGTCTTGCTGTCAACTTGGGATTAATTCAAATCAGGGTCCTTCAAGCAGTGCTTTGACTAGAAAACCTTTCAGCTCCCATACCCCAAAAGAATCCCAAGTTACACCAGGAAAGACATAAGCAATGCAAATACAGAATGCAAATATTTTGGTTGTCATTTTAAATACTGCTTTTGTTATTTTTTCTCTGCAATCTCATGGGTCAATTGCAGGTTTTGCAGACACAAAGAAATCAATCTTCTTGTCAGCTACGGCATACAAAAGACCCCTAAATACTGGAAAAGCTGTCCAGGAAACATACACCATCAGAAGGAAATTTTGCAGCAGCACAGATCTGCCAGTGCAGTGCTGCACCAGTCCTGCTCCCAGCCCCTGGCCTCTGATCCACACAGGGAAAGGACGTGGCCAGAGCATGCTTTGCTCCAGGCCAGGAGCCTACAGAATGAGCAGCACAAGTCTAAGCAGCCCTCGGCCAGGATTTGTGAACGCCAGAAACATCAAATGGCATAACTGAAGGTTTAAAGCCACTCGCTACATCTGTCACTTGCCAAGTCCTTGGATTGTTTCCACACAGAGCACAATCCTGAAAACATTCGGAAAGGATTTGGTGGTTGGTATTCAGTGTTGGAGTGCAGATAATTACTATCTGCTTCATTAAGGATGTTAATTGGGTGAGGATGTCTCTGAAGTACCTATGCTTTGCAGCCCAAAGCTCCAGGTGCTCTGCACTGGTAGCTCTCAGCTCGGTACCTGAAGTATTCTCTGTGAAGACCTTCCCATCATGTGGCAATATTTCACAGATTTTTTCACGATCAACTACAGCCTGGTACCCCAAGGAAGGTACCATCCATGCTCTCCCTCTTCTTGCTCCCCCCAGCCATCTGCTTGTGGCCATGACACTGCTGGGCCCTTGGAGCTGTCACCTCCTGCCCCTGACTTGTTTGCAGAAGTCAGCAATTTTGTGTGGTCACTTAGGAACTGAAGAATAGAGAATTCTCCTCTTTAAATAAACTACATACCATTTACACCTGACAGAGCACTTTAAAAGATGCCCTATTTCTGACTGCCGTAACACGTCATAGCGACAACACCGAGTGCTAAAACTGCAGAAAAAGGGAGGCAGAAGAGAGGTCGCAGAGGAGCTGTGCATACACGCAGAAGGAGGCCAAGAAGTGGTGGAAGATCTCAGGGAAGGATAAAGGCCTTTTGGCAAGGGCTATGGAAAGCAGCCTCTTCCAGAATTATAATGCTCCTGGTGAGCCACCCACAAGCTGTTGGCAACACCATAAAAACAAGAACAAGATCGCTGCATAGCATGCAAAAACCCTTCACAGAAAAAGCCGTGGGGAGGAGGGAGAGCTGTTACGAACAACAGCCTGGTGTGAGAGCACACAAACTGATGGAATTAGTTTCAGGCTGTTGCTCTGCAACTGGTGTTAGATAATATCAAAATGGTTGGGAGGCCAGAGAATAATAAGAGAATGGGGTATCACAACATTCTCAAAACTGACCGGGTATTTTAGGTTGCCTCTTTGTGACATTTTCTTTACGTACAAGTTCACCGTTTCAGGGTATTATGACTCAAGGTCTCTTGTGTAGGAGCTGTGGTAGTATGAACAGCCAAATGCTAAAACGATGTTCATTTGCATGAGCTGAGAAGACGAGCGCTGTGCTTCTATCTCCAGAGCAGAGCAATGCAAATAAAGCGGCTTCTTAGAAGTAAAAAAGCGTGTTCTTGCTTGTGCCTTTCCTTTAAGAGCCCTCTCCTGAACTGTACAGCCCTGCTCATATGGCAGCATTTATGCTGATGCATGGTAAGGCCCTAGAAACATTTTTTCCATCTGTGGAAATCCAGTAGTTTGTTTACGCACACATCTAACACGCACTTCAGGTAACCGCAGCCATTTCAAGGGAAGAGAAATCCTCAGTTAACCTGCAGCAGGAGGAGAAGCAGCAGGCTAAGGGAGACCAGAAGAGGGTGAACCACGGAAGGGGACAGGTTAAACTTCTCTTTTTTTGGTAGCCTACAAACGTATAGATGTGGCCTGTCCACAGGGCTGCTGAGTCAAAAATTCGGTGTTCTATTTTCTGTGTTAGCAGACAGCTGAAAGGTTACGTGAGTGAAAATA
Source organism: Oxyura jamaicensis (assembly GCF_011077185.1). NCBI lineage: Eukaryota > Metazoa > Chordata > Aves > Anseriformes > Anatidae > Oxyura > Oxyura jamaicensis. The sequence continues at coordinate 14,840,418 of NC_048902.1, forward strand.
CAGATCTGCGTGCTGGGTGAGGAACTGAAAGCGTGCTGTACAGGAGGAAACCAGAAAATGCATGGAAGTTAAAAAAAAAACACACTATGTTAAGGAGATGGTTTTAAAAAACAGCAAAAGAGCAAAATTAAAGCCATTTAAGTTAGGAAGCTGCAGACGTACAGAGTGTTCTGTACCTCTGAGATTGCTTCGGTGCATCCCCTCTCCAGGTGCCCCTCCTGCACGTCCTGGCACAAGTCTCAGACGTGATTTGGGTACAAGTCTTACACGCTTCCAGGTAAACAGTTATTTTAATACAGCCCAAATCTTACACTTGCCAAAGCCTTAAAATACGAGTTCTGAGATGTCTCCAAGTTATTAATAATATTGTTCTGAAGAAAATAGCTTGAGCTTGTGCTCTGCAGGTCAGAAAAATTGCCCTGGGTCAGGCTGGAGAGGGAAGGCAGCCAAGCAGGGGGTACAACTCTACCAGGAATGCTCTGAGAGGTAGGGACTAGTCCCAGGTGTACCACGATGACGGTATGGGGTTAGTAGACACTCAAACACAAAACGGTTAGTCACGTGAGCTGGCTTTGTACCTTCTCCTATGAATGGGAGGCTTCTTTATACCATCCCCCAGAACTCGCATTGAACTGAAAATGAATCATGGACAGTGGTCAGACACTTGGATGGAACAAAATGAACAAATGGCAGCTGAAGGAGTCATATCCAACAGACAAACAACAGAGAGAATGGAAGTACAAAGAAAACACAAAACAAAGTACTGAAGGAAGCAATGAGCCTCTCTTTTCCTCCTCTCTCTCACAAATAATGTTGTTTCCCTTCCAGAAAGGTTTAACAGGTACTGACCATGTTGCAACCTAGCTGCTGCCCAAGCCAGGTCAGTTTTAAGTTTAGATAAGGACAAATATTTGACAGAAGCTGTTAACAGCCATGATTAACAACAGCTCGAGTTTTGCAGTGCTTAATCCATCAGTGAAAAATGCAGGCATTTCTTCCCTCAGACACGAACGGGAACAACACTGCATTATTGTTGAAAGACAGGCATTTCAAATCCGCCGTGAATGTTAGGAATTACTGAACGATGAACATGCTTTTGTGGAAGCCTTGTTAGTTTTCTTTGTATTTTTAAAAGCAAAATGGCGACACGAGGATTATCCATAAAGTGTGTTTGAAGAGAGAGGAGGAGCAGAGGGGAACTAAGCATGTTTTCACATTTTCCTTAAGATGGTTAAATTTTTTAATCTTTACTGTGAACATTTTGTTATGCTCATCCCTCTTACAAACCAAAAACACAATGCTGAAAAAGACCAAATCCTACAAAAGATGGATTTTTTTTGGTAGGCTCCTTGGGTCCTGCCCTAGCAGCTCTGTTCAAGCCCAACTCTGCTCTCTGCGTAGACAGGACAGGATTGTTTCTGGTGGGACTTGGGGATGGACCGGGCTGCAAGATCCTGGCTGGGGCAGGAGGCATCTTCTGCAGCTCGGCTGCCTCCACAGCTTGCCTGTGAAGGTAAGCGGCCCTGTTCCCCTGTGGACTCTGCTTCCTGGGTTGGGTTTGGTGGCAATTCCCTCTTTTCTGGCTCATTTTCTGCTCCTTTAGTGAGCGCAACCTGCTCACTGATGGGGCAAAGAAGTGCCTAGGGAGGGCAAAAGAGGTGCGGGAGCACAGACATGGGGTGACTGGGGGCAGTGCAGGTCCTACCCTTAGCAAAGGCTTTTGCTCCACGTAGATTCCTTTCAAATGCTTGCAAAAGTCAAATTACTATACGGGCTTTTCCCCTTTAAATGGAAAAGCATCTACTGCATGTGAAATAAATAAGCACATGCCCCAGGTTTAACTGACTTGTACGAAAGCCATTTGTTTGGGCTCCACTTCCCTGGTATTTCTCATCGCTCACTAAGCAACGAGAACCTCAACATCACAACAGCCACGTATGAAAAGAACAAAGAGAAAAGAAAAGAAAACAAAAACAAATAATCCAAATTCCTTCGTAACAGGAACACAAAAACAAACTGGAATCGAATCAGCAGCAAAGACCCTCCCAGCTTTTCTTTTCTAATTGACCTATGTGACAGCTAGCCTTACGTAGCGGCAGCTGCATCTAAGACCATATGAGAATAATTACTGTTCCTTTACTGAAATCGTCTTACATTTACAACAAATGTATTTTCCCGTATCAGAAACCGCCTCTGAACTCTGATGCAGAAGAATTTAACCCCATCTGTTAAGCGTTAGCAGTAATTGCCAGCTATGCAGTTTATTACCCTCGGAAAACCTTACATAACAGGTCCTACACTTAAAAATAAATCTTTCTAAGTGAGTTTATGAGCTTATGGACTCATGCTGTCATAAACCTGCACGTATATCTGACGCTGACTCTTTTGTAGCTTTAAAAGATAGGTATTGCCTAATTTATTGAAATATTACCTGGGGACCACAAATGAAGCCAAAAAAGGTGGCAGCAGTTCACAAAATAAGACTTATAATAAAAAATCATTCACCCTATGTTACTTACAGGGTCCCGAATGTTTGTCAACATTGACTTTAAAATCTGACGGGTGTATGTAATCCACACAGATCCTAATGTGTAAAGGATGCACAAGTTTCCACTGGGGGACTGCTGCCTCTCACTGCATTATCCTAGGGGGCCAGTAACAACCCTCTAGGAACCTCTTTTCAGTGGCCAGTTTTAATTTAACAGCACCATAAATCTAATGGCTCCATTTATCTTAAAAGCCTGCTACCCATGTTGACAGCAGCACTCAGCTGGGGCAGGCAGCCTGGGAGCAGCGCTGCACAGCATGCTGTGCCTCGCAGCCTCTGCAGGTCTTCATGGGCTCTGTGGCAGGATACGGCCCCCTGACCCTGCCATAACCACTGCTTGCGTCTGCCCTGTGAGCATTCAAATGCATGAAAAACAATGGCCAAACCCACACTTGTTTCAGAGAGGGCAGGGTTTCACCCCAAGTGTTCTGCAGCCCAAACAGTGCCTGTCTATATTGGGCACGGTAGTGAATATTACACCAATTCTGTTACTGGCCTGCATTGTCTTCATTTTCCCCCACTGAGATGGAGGGCTGAGCACCTTTTATTCCTACGGGCACGTGGCCTGCTACAGCTGCCCCTCTTATGTCTTCTGAAAGAACAAAAGGGAAGAGGGAGAATCTTCCCAGGGACTTGGTGGTGTGTTAGATGGGACTTACTGTCCACAGGAGACTCAGGTAGAAACAGTTCCTTAAAAAAATTGTCAACAGTCCAGCAGGGACTACCTTCCCTCCCCTTCCACCAAATCAGGAGCTTCTACGCCCCTTTTTAAACCCTGGCTTCTGTTCTCTCTCTTAATACACAGTCAAAGCAATAATGGCTGTGTTTATTTTGCAGTCAATGAGATTTAACACTCCAGTAACTCCTTTAACAAAGCCCTTCCTATAGAAAGAGGTGGTGACAGTTCAGATGGAAGACCTGTCCCAAGGTATTTCCATTCGCTCCAGTTAGCTTTGAGTTATTCCTTCTGTCCTCTGGAAAGCTACAGTGTACTGGTGGTATTAAGTACTTTCATCCTGAAAGTTAATTGAAATTATGTAAGTTAGGAGAATGTTTTCACTCCTATGAGTGAAAAAAATAAGAGTATTCAAGAGTGACATCCTCAATTTTTTTGTTTTATCATGCTGAGTCCAAAGCTCCGATAACTCTGTGTGAGTGGGTGCAAAGCAAAGCAGATTAGCTCTCCACTCACCTCCTCTGATTGATTTCTGCTTCATTGGTGGCGTTCTTCCCCGGCCCCCAGCTGTGGCGACGGAAAGGTGACAGCGGCCGCATGGAGTTTCTCAGGACGGAGGAAGGAGTGGGCACATCTGTGATGCTGTCCAGTTCCTCATCCTTCTCTCCCAAGCCAGCGGGCTCGCCCTCGGCTCCCTCTGGGGCTACCATGCTCGTGCAGCTCCCATCCAGGCTGTGCCTGTCCTTGGGCTGCACGAAGCTCACTGCAGGCGGGAAGGGAAGGGACGTGTCGCTGCCCAGGGACGAGTTCCTTTCCAAGGACATGGTGTCATCCGCGGAGGAACTGGAGCTGGTAACATCACAAGCGGACTGCTCCTCCTCAGGCTGCTGTGGAGAAGAACAGAAGTTAAATGAAGGTGAAGCTAAGGGAGTACAGTTAACATTTAAAATAAGCATTGCTTTTAATAAATGTAAAGAACATTTATATTTCACATGAGCTGAGAGATTTCTTAGTTGAGACATGAGGTGAAATTTGCAGTAACAGGAATGAGACTTTTTGCTCTGGTTTCAAAAGAGGTAGAAATGCGTCCCATGAGACCCCAGCTGCCATAACCCTGGGCTCGGCTCCTCTGCGGGCCTTTATCTCCGTGTTATCGCTCTTCATGCTGCACAGAATCCTGCTCTTGCCATTTCTGGCTGAACCTGTTATCAGCCAGGGGGGCAGAAAGCTGCCAAAGATTTATTTACCAGGTGTTAAAGACAGAGAGTGATTAAGGGGGAAACGGGTCATGGGGACTCCTGATGACCAATGCCAGCTTCTCCGCGGTGATCCAGGACAGTTTGCACTTTTCAGCCAGGAGAACTCAAAGGCAGCACACTGCTCTGCTGCACTGTGCAGCGCAAAAGGAACAATTATTCAGCAGCAGAAACCAGCCAAAAGTAAAGGCTTAAATCTCCGTCCCCTGCTACTTTCCATTAAGCAAAAAGTTAATGCCAGGGTTTGCAGCGTTTTTTTTCAAATCCAACTGTAATTGAAAAATACTGTTCCACAGCATCAGCCCACAGCATTACAGGTCTCGGTTCACACTGCAATTTTTGGTTCAGTTTGTTCCAAAAGCCGTCAGTGGAACCCAAACTGGTTCTCTTTGGCAAAAGGCCACGTGCTGACAATACAGCCTCGAAAGAGCCTATGATTATTCTGTGTTCCCCGTGGCTAGGATAAAAAACACAAGCATGTATCTGACATCACCTTCAGTCCGCAATGGTGTCTGCCCCGAGGGACTGATGTGGGAAGTTTCAATTTATTCTCCTGCAGAGCCCTGCACTGTATCATTTAAAATAATAATAGGCAGAACGATCTGTCGGATCATATATAATAGACTATTCACCAAAGCCACAGCAGCTAATTGTCCTCAAATAGCACGCTCGGTGGTTCTCAGCAGAAGCTGAGCATTCAAGGAGCTGCAGTCTGTCAGCTCGCCTTTGGCAGAGGACAGCAGAACACAAATCCTGTTCTCGGAAGGGCGATGGACACCGCAACCCACGCGGGAGAGGATGAGCAGCATCCTCGCCTCCTGCTCCCGTCGAGCCCAGCAGTGTGAAGGGCTCCAGACACTCTGAGCTTTTATGGGTGTATGTTATAAGGCAAAAGCTTCCTGTTAAATCAAATAAAAAGCCACCGAAGTGTTCCTAAAGTATTCTAATCAAGCATTTCACAGTGTAATGGGAAGCCCCGTTTCAGTTTTGGCTACTTTTTTATTCTTCCTTCAGTTTAACAGGTAGACAACAATGTTCCTAAGGTGGTTTCAATAAATGCTGCCACACCATTTCCCCTCTCTCATTCATCAAAAAGGAAAAAAAAAAAGAAGACAACATGCCCAGCACAATACCTGCTTTTAACACCCAATTTTAAACAGCACAGTAAAATTCACCCAAAGGCATTGCTTTCGTGGCAAGGAATGTCAAATACCAACCATGAATCTATGCAAATTATAGTAATATTTTACCATGAATTTAAAGTATTGGATTTGACACATATTTAAATAGAAAGTATAGGTTAAAGCCAGGGAGAACTGAAATTCATGCCCTGTAAAGTTTTTGATTATGTTTGGCATTATTCAAGATAATCTGATATTTGCGTGAGTCAGGATGAGAGCTTACTGAATTGCTTAAATCCAGACAAATTAAGTAGTCATTATGTGGATAACACTCCTTCAGCAGAGGAAGCAGTCTGCTTTGCTTTCCTGAGACGCAGGAAAATAGTGTCAGACATCGGGACAGCACAGCTGGAGGAGAGATGACTACATGCTAGCTGTGCAGTGGAAGCATGGGGCAGTTCGGGAGCACTGAATTTGGATTCAAATCCAGTGACAACAGTGCAGAACACCGAATTATACAGGGGAAGTATTAGCTCCAGAGTAAAAAACAAGGAGTTTTTATTTCCCTGACGAGAAATACTGCTCCAGTTTAAAAGGCAGACCAAAAAAAGCTTCTCTAGGGGGGAAGATTTAGGGTTTCTATTGTAAAGTGCAGTTCAGAGAGAGATTTGAAAATGTGCAATATATTTAGCCCACTTCAAGTCTTACCCAGAGCATCCGACAGACTAGAGAACACAATAAACAGCTTCCTTGAACTTGTGGCCCATGAGTATTGCTATAAACATTGTTCTTCCTTCACTTTAATGATCCGTGGGGTTTTTTGTTTGTTTCTTTTTCTTTGTTTTTGTTTTGTTTTAAACAAATGAAAATAGTTAATATGAAGGACCAGGACTCCGGAAAATGCCAAGTGTGGCTGACACATCTAAGGAACATCTATATCGTAGCCACCCCTGCAAAAAATTAGTTAGCTGGCCAAGCGCCAATAAATATGCATTGCTGTTTAATCCTATTTGAGTAAGAAAATACCCTGTTGGCAGAAGGGAAATGGCTCTCTAATTTGTTCTTTTCCTACAGGGATAAGGAGACATTAAAGAAGTATTAAGTTTTTTCAAGTTAGGTTTGCTGCATTGCACCTCAATGAATTCAACCTGTAATTATGACCGTAATACTCATGTCTTTGCAGACACGAGTGGCACAAAATGGGCACCTTCCCTTCCGTCAGAAAACAGTTCTTTGTGAGAACTAGTAAGAAAAAAGAAAAAAAAACAGGAAAGATGTAAAAAGAGAGCTTTTGAGAAAGAGCATATATTCTTCCTGAATAGGGATAAGAGAATTCAGTAAGATTGTACGGGGGTGTAGGATAACTTCCTCAACTAAATCCCTTCATCTGTAAGAGGTCTTGATAAGAGAAATTGAAATGTGCTTTCAATTATTTTCTTGATGACAACAAGCAAAAAGCTGAGAGACAAACTTACTCTGTCCCCTGACCTTCCATGTGACAAAGACATTAATGGTGTTGTGGTATATAAAGGAGAAAAAAAAAAAGCCCTTGGCATCCTGAAGTTTATTTGGCATGCCATTACATTAAGGGAGACAACTTTTTCAGTTGGCTTGATACATAACCTAGTAGAATCATTTTTCATTCATATCTGCTGTTGGCTCCAGAATGCCCAAAGTTAACCTCTGCAGTGAATCCTATAAATTGTTTATCACTGTGTTTATGATTTGGAGTGGGATAGCTTTCCCCTGCTGAAAGCCCCTCTCTCCAGATTTTAATTCCTGAGGATTTGGTTTTTGTTTCTGAGAGAGAAACAGTAACTCCAAGAAAATAAATACAAAAGATTTATGGATTTGTGTATTTCCTTGATCAAACCAAAACAAAGGCAGAACCTAAACATTAAGCTGCGACCCTTTTCTTTGACAATGAGCTGCAGGTCCCTGACTTCCCAAGGGCCTTGCCTCTGAATCATTTCCCAAGGGGCACATTTACAAACTTCCTAGTAACGTTGAATTTCAGTGGCAGGTTAAAAGTTAAGATGAGCAAAGCGTATGGGCTACGCCCCAGGACGTTGCCAGATGACTGTGAGAAATGACCTTATGCAGCATTAATCATCCAAGAAGGGTGTTGCAAAGTCTGCCCAGACGGCTGGGTAGAGACAGAGAAGGATAGAGGAGGATGACGAGGACATGGGAATGAAGCAGTGACACAGAAATAAGTAAATAAAAGAAATTATCCTGCTGCAACCTTAGACCTCATGATGGAAGTGGTTTCTGGATTTCAGCAACAGCCTCTCAAGTCTGAAAAAATGACCCAGATTTTAATGCTAAAGGTATCTGAATCCGGGAGCTGATGTTACACAGCTCAGCGTGCATCATTCGGAGAGAAAAAAGGAGACAGCAAGAAGGAGGCTATGAAAGCCCCCACCTAACTTCAGAGACACTCTAAGGCACCTGCAGATTTCACGACTCCACAGACCCCAAGTTCTTCACAGTCCTGGAACAGAACCAGGGCTTAAAGTCCACGAACATCAAGTTATTTTTATGGAAGCATCCCAAAGAGCCTGGCTAAACAGTAGCTCATTCCTCCTCAATTTCCTTTAACATATTAAACAGTTAAGAGAGAAGGAGCAGCTTGTAAAACAACAACAGAACTCTAATAGATGAAAGTTCAACTCTTGCTCCATACAAAGGGGAAACAACAACCAGTAACACCGCTGGCAGTCATGATACTGAAAGGCTTGAGATCCGCTTTTTGTTCATAAACGCATTCTCTCTTCCCAATTAAATATGAAAATTGTAGTACTTATTAGGGTTGTAACGAATTGACTACAACCAATAAATTTACCTTAAAGTACTTTGCAGAAGAAAGATTAAATTCAGCACTTATTTTAATGGTTATTAAAAATATTTGTAAGCTCCATTTCTACCAGCTGTGCTCAATAGAAGGCTGAATTAAGGACCACGCTCACAACACTAAGCGAGTGTCCCTGGTCCTTATATAAACAGCTTTAACCGTAGAAAAGGTACCCAGAAATTCTGAGAAGGGAGACAGGGAATTGAGTTAGCCAGCAAAGCAGAGACCGAAAAAAAAAAGTGAGTAGGGTTGTGATTAGCTTTGAATGACTTCCTAAACCAAACTTTTAAACCTTTTGAACTTCACCCATTTCTAGACAAAGCCTGCAATCCACCAAATGATGAGAACAATTCAAGGGCTACCAAATTACGAAAAGGTTTCCCTTTCTACAAGGAAAATTTCCTCACTCTGCCTTTTCTTCATTGGCAATTGAAGATCCACCTCCCCAGTACCTCCTCCTTTGCCCTGCAGCACTCCCATTACCTATTCGTTTTAACTTTTAATTTTTGCTTTGCATATTTGGAGAGGCGAACTTTCTACATAGAAGAAAGGGAAAAAGCTAAAATTCTTTATGTTATAAAATGTCCTGTGTTCTCACAGCACTGTTCTCCCACGCATCCCCATACAACCATTAAATCAGACTCAAATGACAAAGTCTGCTGTTGTAATTCATTCTCCACAAGCGAATTGAAGACAGCCTTGTGCTCTGCCAAACAGCCTTATATTCTCAGAATCCAGGGTCCCGCAGCTCTTTGAGAGTAAGAAGAGAGTAAGATGGGAAAGGGTGAGGCTGGTGAGCTCTATGCCCTACCACATGCATTAAGGATGACTTTACTGTTCTTTTATAGCACATGAGATCACTTAGCCCAAGCTGTGGTGTTTCCCATCCCTATGGAAAATATTCAACATCATCTGATTTGATTTATCCATACAGATATTTTTTTTTCATTATATATATTTCTCTGCAAGCAAAGTGTGAAACCTAGTCTGAAAATTTAGTTTTTCAGAGCAGGAGCAGTGACTGCTCAAACAGGTAACTCTGATCTAGTTAAAGCCACACAGAATCTAAGCAGAAGTTTCCACGGAGCTGCAACCAATGTGGCGGATGCTCTAAGTTCATGACCTCTTTCATTCTGCACCATTTCCTGAGTGCATAAAACTATCCACTACAAGCAAGAAGGGTTCTAAAAAGCAAAACCCATTTGCCCTCCAAATATGTTTGGGCTGCTCTTTTGCAGGTGGCGGCAGACCGACAGGCAACGCTGAAGTGAGGCATCCTCTGCTCAGGAGGCTGATCTGTACCTTTGGTTTCGCCCACTCCTCCCTCCCCTTCTCATCCATGAGCAACACAAAGGGCACAGAGATGACTAAGGTTAGTAATGACTTCTGTTGTTGATTTTAAGTAAACTTGAAAACATTTTCCTTCTGCTTGCACGCAAAAAGGTATTAAAGGTATGTTACCCTGGCAACAAAACTATTCCCTGGAATTGGCCTTAAGTATTTAGAATGAGTGTTTCCTTCCTATTAAGAGAGTCACATTGAATTTACAGAAAAACACTGGTTCTTCTGCGAATTACTGTATATGATCCTGAAGGTGTCAGTGCAGAGGTCACGTCTTCTGGAGAAGAGCTCTTTGTTACATCGGTTAAAGATGGCTTTCATACGGTCTGTGCAGTCATTAGTGAAGAAAATCCACTTTTTCAACTGTTTCCCTAACGTCTGATTTACTTTTGGACAGTCACAATTGCTTTCATCTTTTCAACATCAGGGGGCTGCACAGTTTTTGGAATTGTGCTCCAAGTAAATACATCCCTCGTGTTGTTGCAGCTGAAGAGGGGACCAGATCCTTCCCATCTATTCCGTTCCAGGATAATCACTTCCAGGTTTCTAGCTCACCAGCAAAACCAAGACAATTAAGTGCTTACAGTATGGCTTTACAGAATCAGGCCTCGGTACATTTTGAACCGTATCCCAATGAGACTTTCCTACCTTTCCAAAGACAAGGTCTTCCATCCCATCACCAGGCAAGGGGAAGAGGTCAGACTCGCTCCCGGACTCTCTTTTAAGGACACCCTGTGACGAGGCACAGACGCTGCTCAGCCCATCCTCCAAGAAGCTCTCACATTCTAGGGGAGCAAAGCAGAATGAGTTACGGTCTGATGTGTTCTGCAGCATCCCAACATCCAAACTGCATACACTCAGTAAATTCAAAGGTTTAAAACATCAGAAAGCAGCTTTATAAATTGAGTTCACTTCCTAAAAAGCAGATGGTAAATTTATAAAGAATTTATAAATTTTTTAAAGCTTGGTATGCTTCATCAAAGTAAACACACACAGAAATTCTACATTAAACAGCCATCTATGCTTGTAGTTTCAGGTGCCGACTAATATGCTATCTATCAGGCACCCCCACACTGAGCATAACAGGATTATTTCCTTCCTATTGATTGCAGCAATTGCAAAATTAGATTCACATTCAATAAATGTACAAATATAAGTCAACAATATTAACTTTCTTCCTCAATTAAAAACGATTAATTCCCTCTAACTTTTAAATGCCAAGGTACTTTTAAAATGCACATCAATCCAGTCTGTTGGTTATGTCTATACTTCTCACTGAAAAAGCAATTGTACGACTTCTATGACAAGTTTTACTTTAAGACTCAAAAATCAAGCACTATTTAAAATTTCACAAGCTTTCATAGCTCCCAACATTTAAATCTAAGCATATTGAATCCCTTCCTTCTGTATAAAATGCTTCCAGCTGTTTGTAGCAGGGTGATTAGCAGCACAGAAATAACCACAGCCATCGAGAAAGGCCCTTCCTTCCAAAAACTTTAACAGACATGCGTCTGCATCAATAACGTCTGTATATCATTTTTTTTAGCCCTCAGGGAAAGGTATTAATGACAATTTTGGCAATAACTGTGCATTCTTTTCGCCCAGCTAAAATTACTTGCTGATTATTAGTATATTTTAAAAAGAAAGGTGTTATTTTTCAACCTGCTGTAGCTAAACAAGATACCTCCAAAACATGTTTAGCTCCCTGGAGAGGAACAAGGCCAATAAAATGTTGGTTGGCTCTTAAATTACAGTCGATAAACTCCATCCTTGGCTATGGCAGGCTTACACATCAATGCAGTTTTGGGTAGGGTAGCTCAAAGCCACCTTTTTTCCTTCCCTACCCTTACCTGGCCTGAATCCAGAACTGTGCCTGACAGCAGCTATAAAACACCCCAGCCGATGGGAGCGAGTACATGGTCAGAGGAATAACGTTAAGCTAGCCCTGGTCTCTCCCAGAAGCTCAAGCTCACTTTAATTGTAATTAAAATTCATCCCTAGATAAACAGCGGATTTCAGCTTAGGGGAAACAGGCTCAGTGTTTCTAAGTCAGGAGTGCTCAGTGTTTGCCTGCGGGACAGGATATGGCTTCTCCGTGGGACAGGACTGCATGAGCCTCCTGGTCCCCGTGGGACCACCCGATGCTGCTGGGAGGTGACTTTTTGGACCTGGGGCAGTCGGAGGGATGGAGGCAGCGTGGAGGTGCTGCCTCCAAGGGCACAGGGACGGTGCAGCCGGCTGGAAACGCCATCACCCCCGTGAGGAGTTTCCACGCCGGGGAGAACTGGAAAAGCACTTGTTGGAGGAGGCGCGAATGTTCCCCCCGTCCTTTTCCCCGTTCAGTAAACCTGGAAAATCTGAACTGCTTTTCCATAATCGAGAGGAGAGAGGAGGGAAAAAAAAAAAAAGAAGAAAAAAGGGAAAAGCAAAGAAGAGACAGAGCGGCTGTAAGGGAGCGGGCCAGGATACGGCCGGGCGGCCAGCTGGCAGCCGGCAGAGCTTGTCCAAGCCCAGAATGAAAAACAAAGGGGCTTGAGCCACGTTCCAGTGGAAAATGAGCGGGGACGGTCCAGCTGCGCCAACGAACCGAGACCTCACCCAGCCGATAAATAACAAGTGGCAGCGAAAGGCTCTGCAGGAGCCACTGAGGGACAGCGTGGGGTGGAAGAGGGCAGAGGACAGGAGACAGCAGGGTGGGAAGGTCAAGGAGGAGCAGACAGAGGGGGAACCCCCACACCTCACCTCATCTGTGCTGAGACACTGATCTCCAAGCCCTGACTCTTCCCTCACCTTTCAGAGGATATTTTTGGTTGTTCGGGGGTGATCTATTACTTTATTTTTCTTATCTCACTTGTTGGGTTTGTTCTGTTTGTTTTGAACTGCACACACATTGCACAATGCTGAGCTCCATCCCTCAGTCGCTCCCACCCGTGACCTGCCAAGCCCCGGTGACAGCACTGTCATAACACTGGCACCCAAAGAACGGCTCCATCACACGTGCACTGCCCACTGGCTGCACACGCAGCACTTACAGAGCAACCGTGCTCATCTCTTTCTCCCTGTGAAGATTCACACAAAAATCAAATGATAGTAACACACTTCTGCACGTGATACAGAAGTTACACAGTAGAAAGCCCAAGGAAGAAACTTTCCAAACATCTCTTTCATGCACGTTTTCCAAAGCTTCATGTCCTCCAAGGTGGGGCTGAGTCCCCTAATTGCATGCTGATAGCTACATAGCTGCCACACTCCTCAAGGCTTTTAGCTTCAAAAGTAGGAGCAGAAATGTGAAGCTACAGTTCCTGAACTTACTTTGCAAGATTTGACGACTCTATCCTTACAAGCAATTTCTGCAGGACTATTCAGCAGGTGAAAAAGATCTAATTCCTTATCAAGTTGTGTCCTTTTACATTAGCCACATTATGAGAGCTGTTGGTTTTATTGCTGTCACATGCTGTCAGGTTTTTCCTTCCCCGCTCTACTTTCGCAGCATGGGAGCTCGCTCAGGGCACAGCACTACAGTGGGACATGTGAGCATAACTCCATTATTTCTGGAATGCCAGGACTTAGAGAGCTGAGATGTTCCTGCTGCTGCAGACAAGAGAGCACATTTCCCTCAGCATGTTAAAAACCTGCCTCATTGTGTTGCAGACACATATTACTGTAATTATTAATTAATATTTATGTATCACTGATTATATCATAAATATTATATTTCTGTAGTATAATATTGTATTAGATAATTAATAAGTATATAACTAATATTGATCCATGTGAATGGATGATTAGAGTTTCAACAAGTCAAATGAGCCCATGTAATTCTGCAGCCAAATGAAGCATGATAAGCTTAAAGCTTAAAAATACCAGATCTGGATGCAAGGGATGCAGGGAAACAGTAAAGAGGCAGCATGGTGATATTGCAAGTTCTGTTGTAAAACACTCATGAAACAGCTATTCACTGATAGTGGCTATTCGAACCTGTACTTCACAGGAAGTTTTTTTCTTCCCTTTTTTTTTTTTGGTCAAGGAAAAAAAAAAAAAAGTGTTTATTTCACGTTGGTGGGAGCTAGAACTTCTACCTAGAATAAACCCCCCAGGTCAGTCACCTACAACATCACTTCTTAGCCTATATTCTGAAAAGATTAGATTTGAATCACTTCAACAGTGATTAAATCCTTATTTTTCTATCTCCTCAGACAAACTGAAGGTGATTCAGGTGAGATCCCTGTTTGTGATGACAACCAAGCAAGAAGTGTCTACTCGATGAAAAGTCCAAGCAAAGTCTCAGTTCAGAGCCCAGAAAAATTACTGTATTTGTTTTGAACATGCATAATTCAATGAAAGGAAATGCTTTTTTTCTTATCTTGGACACGAACCCCTCTTTGAAACTTGCCAGACAAGATTTTCTGTCCCTGTGGAAGAGACAGAGAGCACCCGCCAGCACGCAGGGCTGGTGGGTAGGGTGTGGGAACGATGGCTCTGAACAGCCTTTCTGTTTCCTGAAGCCTGGAAATCATGGGAACTTTCAGGAAAGAAAAAAAAAAAGGGAAAAAAGAGAAACAAAACAAAAAATCGAGCCACTGATTTGGATCTGGAGAAGGATTAAGAGAATTCATATTTGACGTTTTTTTCCCTTTTATTGTATTACCATTTCATCTAGAAAACAAAATAGTTTTCTCTATCACACCTTTCTTTCAAGCTTATTAAAAAATTGAAATACTAAAATCCTTCAAGTGCACAATTACTTAAGAGGGTGACACACCACCCAGCTCACTACAAGTCAAGTGCTGCAACCATGTGCTAACAATGACTCACGACAGATTCATTACACATTTTCTTTAGTTTACGTATTTTTCCCCGCTGAGGTTAGGATGACAAAAAAAAAAAAAAAGGGGGCAGAAAAGGCAAGGAAAGCAAGCATGGAGAGACACAGGGCTGCTCCCCTGCCTGAGTGCTGTCCAAGAAAACACAGCTTACCTGGAGACTCCCTTGTCCGCTTGCGCTCCAGCAGTGAAGAGTCGGGACATGGCTCCAGCGAGCACCAGCTTTCACGGTTTATCTGAAAAAATGGGAAACAGCAGATCAAAGAAAGGCCACTTTTGCTATTCTCTGTTAGCCTCTTCTGCGACTTAATTCTGCATTGACCAGTAGGTATATAGTTATGGCTTAATTTTGTCCCAGTAATAAAAACTTCAAAAGTAACTTACTTTTTTTTTTCTTTCTTTTTTTTTTTTTTTTTTAATCACTAAACAAACCATTACAATATGCCAAAAGCTGTATTTCTCCGTGGAAAGTATGACTTAAAGTGGCTCCTGCTCAAGGCAGGAGTTCAGAGGGAGGATGAGCCAGCGTTTGAGCTACTAGTGGAGGACTCGAGAAACCTGGCTTCAATTCTCACTTCCATTTGCAGTGGGACTGCAGGCAAGATACTCCTCTGCCTTCTGTCTCAGTTCACTATCTAGGGGACAGAAATTTCTTACCACCCATATAGCCGCAAAGGTAATTACCTTAAAGATAGCACGGAGGTCTGATAGCGAAGAAATGAGGGCTATGGAAGTGTCCATGTTACGGTGAGAACCAGAAGCGCTTTGTGTATTTGACTTCACGTTTGCATTAATTGCAGTGACGGCTATGTCAGAAAACCCTGTTTTAACACTAAGCCTGGTCACATGGTTTATTTCAACATCAGCCTTATCATCTCACCCTGTCCCTCACCCTCTGTGACTTCCAGTCTTTCAGCAGGGATGACTGATCTGCTCTCGGCCTTCTTCCCCCTTCTGCCTGTGCCTTACTCATCCTCACTTGGGTTGTTTTGTCCAACTTTGAAGTTTGTTGGATTATCCACAACCTTTGGCTCACCCGGCGTACGCTTCCCACTGCTTTTGTCGGTAACTAGTAGAGTCTGAACACTCCTCTGCCCTCTCTCCTTGCCGTTCTGCCTTTCCCAAACACAAATCTCACCCGAACCACCTCACCCAACCCCGAGGTTGTTTCCCCTCCTGCCTGGACGCGCCTCGCTTGCCCCCCTCCACACAATCCCACCCGTTCTAGCTAAAAGCAAGCTGCTGAAATGGATGACCTTGTCTTACTTTTCATGACAAATGTTTCTCCTCCCTTCTCTCTGGCTTTCCTTTCCTCCTTCTCTGTCAGACAGAATTTTTACTACTTATTTTTTGCCTCTTGCCCGTCTCCAAATTTCCTCATAGATTCTGCTCCGTTCTTGCAGGCCCTTGCCAGATTCTTATCCCTTTGATCTTCTCCTTTCTCAAAACTCCGTGACTCTCCTATCCTTGACAGGACTCGCTGCTCTAAGGACCCCCATCCTTGCCCTTCTGGCCGAGCCCACAGAGCGCGCCGCTTGCTGTGGCGGCCTGGCTGCAGCCCCTGGCCGGTAGCAGGAGGGCTCCTGTCAGCCCCGGTGCCCTCCCGCTCACCACACCAGTCAGCACTCCCCCAAGACCCGTCAGCTAAAAAGTCAGCTGCACATTTTTCTTCCGTAGGTTTTGTCCTCCTCCATACTTGTGTGATGACAAAACGGGGTTGGAAGGGCCTTTGACAGGTCAGTTAGTCCCCTTGTGCTGCTCCAAGCCAGGCTCGGCTAAACCTGAGAGGTCTGAATGTGATGTGCCCATAAAATCCCGTAAAAGCGAGGGTGCTGTGACCTCCCTGACCAGCAGCTCCTGCTGAGGGAGGCAAGGAAGGAACAAAGCGGGTCTCAGAAGGAAAAAAATGAGTCTCTCAGGAGAGCCAAAGACCTCATGCAGTACCGGAGTGAGGTCTCAAAGTGACCTCAGTGACCGGCCTCGGATGTCTCTCCCCACTTCCAGCCATTTTACAGACTGGTTTCCTTGGATGTGCACACACTGGTGGACACTTGCCACTAGCTGCTCCTTGCCTCTGCTCACTGAATCCTCATCTACATTCATCTAAGATCTCGTATGACCCTCCTACACATACATACATCTAAGATCCCACCCTTCCCTGCACCCCTACTCAAACACACGCATTTACAATGTGTATGCCACCTTCTCTCTTTTCTGCTGCCCCACACTGTATGCACACAAATACAGGCCTCAGTACAGCACCTTCATTAGCAAACAGTTACATGTACATTAAACAAGGTGGAGGGGAAAAGAGGGGAGGTGGAGAGGCACTCTGAAGTTTGACAAAGGGTTTTGTAAGCAAATACTCAAAAGAACAACTCCTTATTTTCCAAAGTGACATAAAGGCGTTTAGTTTTAACTGCTGCTTGGAGAGTGGATCACACTTCTGCTTCTTTCAGTGGAAGAACCAGCCTGCTAGCAAGGCTGAGCAGTACCTAACCTCAGCAACTGAACTTCACCACAGAGTTTATACATACTTTTTACTCTTGGAAGAGCTGTGAAGTCAATAAATATCACATTATCACTATAAAGTCAATGAGAATCAGATTAATACTCTTTTCTCTTGAGCCAAAGCAGAATCTAGTTTGGAGCACATTATCTTACATTCAATTAAAGGCAAATCTAGAGGTTGAGTCTGAACACACATAGGAGGATAAATGCAAATTTGCTCAAGTCCACGCAAATGAAGGAATGACCCATCTCCTAAATAAAATCAAATTCTGCCTCCTTCTGACTGGCTTGCACCTAACTCTGTCCCGAACACATTGAGCCTCATCTTCCTTATTCTGAAACCAATGTAGCTCCACGAAATTTATGGAAGCTACTCCTGGTGTATACTGATACACACTACTGGAAAATGATAACTAAGCACCCTGTTCAATAATCAGCAAAAAAACAAGCAATGAATGAGAAGATTCAAGACTGTTTACAGCCCAGCAGTTGATTGGTGACAGAATAAATTAAATTAGGCTGAATTAACAGTATATTTTTCCTTTAATAGAACAAGTTGACTCATTCACTGAAAATGCATTATAGACATTGGCATTTTTTCAAAAAAGATTTGAATATTTTTCCCATTACCCAGCCAGCTCTATCCTCTGCCCTGTGACTGTGCCAAGTATTGAAAATGTCTGCCTTTTTCTGAAAAAAAAAACAGTAGAAAAAAAGTAATACTGAAGTTTAAGGTGCTCTTTCAAATGTACCTGATTATGTACCAAATAAAGTATTAAGAACTAAATATTTATCTCAGTAGCCCTAATTTAGGAATAATAATAATTGCCACCAAAACACAAACAAAGGAAACCACTACTATACACAAGCATTCCCTATGCCAAAAGGAGACCAGACAGGATTTGAGGGAGGTTTACTGCAAGATCTCAGGAAACTGGGTGGTCCACAGATACTGAAAACACAAACCCCACCATCCACTGCTGAAGACTGCTCGTATTCATTTGTGACTAGTGACTGTAGGCATCATGGGTTATAGAGAAAATACCATAAAAGCACCAGAACGCCAGGGCTGGGGAGTGCACCAGTGTGATGTAACAAGCAATTAGGTTGTTTTGGGATTTCACAGATGTATACACAACATACATAACAAAACTATCCCTTCCTTTTTCCCTTAGCCTATGTTCCGCTATGAGAAGCCTGACAACGGGACCGCAGGCTGACGGCCGCAGAAGACAATAAAAAAAAAAAAAATAAAAAATAAAAATAAAAAAAAAAACAACACTCATTTTCTCATTTTCCTCCTTGCCCACACTGATTATAGCCCATCGCCTCTGGGCATCCCACATCGCTGCGGCGGGAGCAGAGAGGATGCGGCGGTGTTCAGATGGCAGAAGGGAACACGAAACAGTCCCTGGGAACAGAGCTTCAATATGCAGCTTTTGAAAAAACGCCAGGAGAGAACCAGCTATTTTTCCATGCTGAAGCCTGAATGTGTTTATCTGCAGCGCAGACACTGAATGAATCATGGAAGCACGTCCCCAGGCACCAAAAAGTGAATCCCAAAGGATTTTCTGTTTGCCTGTGAAACACTCACAGACTAAATGTCCAAAGAGGGCTTCAGGACACCAGCTGGAGCTGCAGGCAGCAGACGGCTTGGTTGTTCGTTCTGGGCACGCATGCCTGTATTTCCTGAATCGAAGAGCCACTCTTCCTGCAGACGTTTAATTTGCAACTTGCAGTGACTTAGTACAGAAGCCTCTTTGCATAAGAAAAGCACGGCGCTAGACAATCTGCGAGACAAACGGGGTCATGATGTTCTCCATCATGTGGCAGCAATTAGTGACCACCAGCCCGTATTCCCTCAGCTGGAGCAGAGATCTTCCTCTGTAGCATCTCCCCCAAGCTCTTCCTTCCCTTCCCCCTGCGCACCCATCTGTCCTGGGGAGTTATCCTACCCCTTCCAGTCCTCTGTAGTGCCTGCCCACACAAACCAGAATCCGTTCCTCCTTCTCAGAAGACATTTCCAAGTTGCCTCTTTCTAACTGTGCTGTGCTGGCTTTGGGGGCCAGCTGCTATCTCCTGCACAGCCTCCTACCAGGGATTGCCCCCAAACGAGAGCATCCCTTCCGAGGAAGGCACTGGTTTCCCAAAGCAGCTACCTGCCAGCAGCACCAGCAGCTGCCAGGCCCTTCTATAACTCAAAAAATTTAGGATGGGAGATAACCACGGGAAAGTCCTCCCTCTGTTTTTATTTGAACTCTTCTGATAGCACTTCCCTTCCATTGCACAATAACAGGAACACACTGACCTCTCAGGAAATCTTCCCCTACTTTAAAAGTTTGCACTTGACAGCCTCGCTGGTAGCAATATAAATCAACATGAAGCATCTCAGAGCAGAAGAAACCACATGATTTTAACTTTCATTTCCTAGCAAATCTCTAGAGATTCATCTTACTTCCATATTGTTTTAACTTTGTCCTAATTTTACAAGTTTCCATTTCTCTCTCCTTTTTTTCCCAGCTCCCAAACTAAGGTCTAATTTGTAGCTAAAACCAGACACCATTGCACAAAGGAAAATATTTAGTATAGTAATTTTAGCGTGCTTGGTGTATCTTTAAGTACTTATGCACCATGCTGAGCAGTAACTGACACTAGGAAAGATTTGAAATACCCACAGAAGGACAAAAATAGCAGAAAACAAGCTCTTTAATTGTAATTATAACTAATTTGTTTCATAACCAGAAATTTTACAATTATTAAAAAAAAAAAATCTAATGCAAGTCTTAACTCTTCTTTAGGAACTACCTGCTTCTAAAAAATTCCCAGGGGATACTGCTTTCATTGAAGAAATTTGTAGACATAACTGGAATTCCACGTTTCTTCCGATAAACTTTTAACTTTACAGTTCTATTGATGATGGAATCATCTAGTTGTTGCCTTTAATACCTGAGCTAGAAATCAAATTCATCTCCTTCAGAAAAACACCTGTCAAGATCCTCCAAATCCCTTTGTAAAAGAGCGTGAGGGATGGGGCACCTAGGAAAGGATTTCCACCATCCTCCTTCAGCAGCCGCTGATGGAAACAAACTCCACCAATACAAAACTCAAGGGCAAAGACTCAAAAGCAATGCTTTGATAGTCACCTTAGCAGGTAATATTGAGACATACCACTTTACTTACAAATTCCAGATTTTTTTTGAAGGTTTTCTTTATTTTTTTTGTAATCTCCCTGTGCATTTTCTTGCCTTAAGCTTTAGGGGAAGGTTTTACAATGTGGATGAGGAAGGCAGAGACCATTCTCCAGTATGTCAAAAGGGACAAAGTGACAACACTTGCAATCCTGCTGTGATTTCTATAGAGATTTACCATCCAGCGGTGTGAACATGCTGCATCAAACCTACCTTTTCAGAAAATCAGCACCGGTGACCTCCCATCAGGACAACAATTTGTCCAGGAGGTCCAGAGCGACCTTGCTCACAGCAACAAGTGTGCAGTGCTACAGAGAACTACGCTAAAGGAAGAGGCTCCTACAACCACAGGACATTTTAAATGGCTGCATAAATTAGCACATTGTGGTGTAAGAGTAATGCTGAATTCCTAGAGTGCACTTTTCTCCCTGGCACCGTCCCAAACGGGGAAGTGAGTGTCTGCCCCAGGAAGGTTTTCCAGCCCTTGGCGCTGGGGGGATCTTCCCACAGCAGCAAAATGAGTCCTGTTAATAACTCGCTTTAATTAAGCTTTGAAAATAACAGCAATGGCTTTGCATAAAACAAAACCAAACCAAACCCACAAACTGACACAACTCTTGACTAAAATGGGAGCACAATTCACATGAACGTGTATCTGTCCAGGATGAAAACACATCCATTTCATCCTAGTTATCCTCCCTGTTCGGATTCTAAACAAGGCGCAAACAGATAAAGTCAAGGTTCTCCACATCATCGTAAATATACGTCTGTCCTGCTGGCCCTTCAGTAACAAAATCACTGTGGGTAGATGCTGTTTTCAGGATTAAAATTCGGATTTATTTTAGGGCTGCAAAGTTTGATGAGATGCTGCATACCCACCATCCAAGGACAGCACTTCCCTCAGCTCCAGCCCCCAAAGAAGGAAAGAACCCATGCAAATAATCAAAAACATAAACTATAAAAAAAATAAAAATGCTTTGCAAGTATGACAACAAACAATGGAAGAAACCTTAGCCTCAGGTAATTTGGGTTGTTCTCCACGTACTATTAGCTTAGGATGCTGCAAACTGTACTTTGCCTTACGTGTTCATGCAGATGTTTAGTGGCCAGAGAAGCCCTGTAAGGAGGGAGCAGAAAAATGGATGGAATATGCCACCCTCCTTAATTTCAAAATGTCTTAATTATTTTTTAGAACACTGGGCTGATTTTATTTTCACCAATAATATTATGTGCCTTAACTGGAAGCTGAATGAGATCTGCTAGTCTGAAGAGCAGCTAAATCAAACCTTGTTTTCCCCAGTTAGGAAAAAAAAACAACTTTACACCTTCTACCTAATAATTACAGTTTGAGTATTCATCTACAAGGCTGAAATGTTGACAGAGTCAATGAACAACTAAAAAAATATTTCCGGTTGTGGTTGCTCAGTCTCCCATTTTCAAAACAAGCCCACTTCTTATCTTCCAACCGAGAAGAACAAACTGATCATCGAAATTTGAACATGTCTCTAACTGTGCATGTATTTGCAAGGTGCCAGCTCCTGTGGTATCTGTGTTCTGTCCCTTGACAGTTATATTTGCGGTAGCAGGCACCACATAAAGAAATGAGATAGCACTGCCAACTCACACATGGGCACATTGCAACTTCCCATTTTGGGTCTTGGAACAGCGTAGTGCAGGCTGCTTTACCCTGCACAGTGCTGCTTGGAGCTCAATGAATCATTCAGACCAACAGATATCCCACTTGACCCACACCTTCTCCTTCCTCTTCTACAAGCTCAGCGGGGAAGATGATGTGAAATTTCTACGCCATTTCTGCATCAAACAGGGTTCCCTGTACAGGGGCAAAAGCCGCTGTGGTCGGTAACCAAGCACACCACGTTTGTGCTGCTGCAGCAGCAAAAAGAGCTACAGTACAGATGAAGTCCTACCTCCAACAATGAGTTAGGATGAAGCTTTACCCGCTGACTTTTGCTTTTGTATGCGGGGAGGAGGAGGAAACCATGTTAAAGTAAAAAATAACTGTGTGCATCAGCCCCCAGAATTGCTGAGGTTTTTTACATAACTTCACAAACCACTTCTTCAGGCACAATCTAAACATGGAAAATTTTAGCCCCAGCACAGCGATACCTCAGAAGACGTGCATCGCAAAGTAGTTGGTAGGAACCAAAAGCCTTTTGCAACTTTATCTGAGAACAGTTGCAATCAATGCAAATAAAATACCATCTATAAACATATGGCAGCCGAAATGACAGATGATCTCCTTTGTTCACAACTTGTTCCAGTTGCCTTCTCCACCAGCTGTTTTTCTTTCCTATATCATGATTGCTGAGTTCCCCATCTTAAAAGGAAGCAAAGGACATA
Source organism: Oxyura jamaicensis (assembly GCF_011077185.1). Taxonomy (NCBI): domain Eukaryota; kingdom Metazoa; phylum Chordata; class Aves; order Anseriformes; family Anatidae; genus Oxyura; species Oxyura jamaicensis. Next base: position 14,863,097 of record NC_048902.1, read on the forward strand.
TTCATCTACAACCCAAATAAAAGACACCTTGTACAAGTCAGCCACTGGCCAAACTGAAAGCTGCTGGGAGCTTAGCAGGTTTCTTGTTGCAACTTCATTCAGACCAAATATTATTAATGGATCCTATTTGGTTTTGTTGTATGGATGTTTATTTGCTATTCAATATTTAGCACCTAAGAAACCCTCTTACACACCCAAATACAGTGACCTGCATAAGGTACAGTTTTATTTCAGTAATTTAATTAAAAACAAAACCAACCAGCCAGCAAACAACAACAAAAAAATCCCAACAAAAAAACAGCTCCCTTGTTAAGGGTCTGATCCAGCTCCCATTAACGTCAAGAGATGATCTGCCACTGACGCAGTCTAGTGCTGGCTTAGATCCCTGGATCATCAAAATTTAATTTAATCTACTGGCTATGTTATAGAAACCAGCTAAAGCACCAAGACTGACTAAATATCAAGACCAAGCTGCTTATAACATAGCTGTCACTAGCACCCTCCTATTTTAAACATTTGCACTCTTCACAGCCGATGTTCGGAGCAGCACTGCGTGCACACATGCACACATATATGGACACTGAGTCACTTGCAGGAACAGACAGTATAACCCACAGTTTTGAAACTCAATTAGGAAAATACTAGTGGGAACTAACGAGAGCCATACTTTGTTATAAAATCTAAGCTTTGCTGAACAAAAACTAATTTAGGGAACTGATGACATCAGAAATACTGAAGTCAGGGAATTGCAGTGAGTTACATTTCAACCCAGGCATCCAGATACTCTTTAGGATCAAACAAAAGAAAAAAAATATATATTTTGCTTTTTACATCAGCAACCAAGGTTGTCAGAGGTACCAGTTCTTTTCCCAAGTATCATTAAACAGACATTTCACATGAGTAGTGTGTGTACAGTATGTCTGTGTTTTTTAATGACTTGTAGGGTCACCTAGAGATTGAAACCCATGGGATTCAATCTGCAACTAACATCATTAAGAGAAAAGTCCAAAAAATACCAGATCAAGTTGATACAGAAAACAGGTTAACGGTTATTTTTGCTTGGTGTCACATAAAAAGGATGCATTCAATGAAAGGAAAAAAAAAAAAAAAGCAAAACCTAAACCAACACTTTCATTCCTAAACACTGCAAGCTAACCTAGCAAACGTTTGGTCACTTTTAGTGCACATGAAGTAGAACCAGAAGCATGTGAAAATAAAAATATTTACCATCTTCAAGGTTTTTGTCTCAACCCTGACACAAAGCCATGAAGCAAAAACCATAAAAAGGGAAGAGCCACAATCATGCAGAAACCCACCGCCTCTTCTAGGAAAAGAAAACAGAGAGAGAAAGAGAGGGGGAAAGGAAAAATGCTCATCCAGGAGTTAAGATATCTCAGGCGGTCTGTGTTTTGCAGTCCCTCTGGCTGCTTTCCGATTTCCATCCACTTTGCCAGGAAACTGCTGAAGCTCCACAAAGCTGTTAGGGAGACAGGACATTCCCAGACTGCCACTGTGCCATTTGGTGGAGCACATGCTAATTTTAGATTAGAGGAGGAACGCTGGGACAATTAGCCAAGGTCTTGCTCTGACCAATCTTCAGTCAAATTTCCCACCCAAACAGTAAGATCAACAGCAACACCCTTCAAATATAAACAAAAGCCAGAGGCAGAGGAGGATCTGCCACGCTTTTTTTTGGCAGAATACATTGTGGGGGGAGGAGGTGACATGACAGGACATTTCAACCCCAAAAGCGACCACTGGAAATGAAAAGCCTTGACTGAAAGGCACAGAAAAAACACCCGTGATGTGTGAAGTTTACAAATCGCGATGCGAGTGCTTAAGGGCAGCAGACAGGGGGACAGGGAAAATGGCCAGAGAATGCTCTCCAGAAGCATGCTTGCATGCCATGGCGGATTATTTGCTTGTGAGATAATATCAAGCCACTTCATGCCTAGTGTCACCACACAAACCCGTCCGCATCCCGAAGGGTGTGAGCTCTTCCACCTGATCCCCCTCCCCACAGCACCCAGCTCAGGGCTCAGCGGGCCGCGCTCGACGAAGGAGCAAGTTAACAGACATAAACAAGCACCATACCTTTAACAACACCACATCTACAGTCCTGTCCACCTTGGAAATGTCGCACAGGCTGTACCGCCTCTTGTGGCGTTCGTACATTTTGTCCACACGGCCGCAAGCAGAGGCGAAGCGCGGGGAGCAGAGCCCACCATGAACTCCAGAGTGACCGCGGTGCTGCGCGCTCCCGACCGCTCGCACGCGTGCTCGGAGGAGTCCCCGCGGCTCCTTGCCCTCCGAAGCACGCCTGCCTGTCCGAGCCTCTTAACAGGAAAATGAAAATCCCAGAGCTGCGACCGGCTGATAAAGTCTTCTTGGAACAGATTTGCTTATGCAGGCGACGCAGGAACTTATCGCAAACAAAAGGTACTTCGAGAGAGCTTTCTACGTATATGATTACTATGATTTTTTTGTAGCTGCTAAGAATGGTATCAGCCTTCCTGTTATATTAATAATGAAAAGTTTTCCAGGCAACTTTGATATCCAAAAAGCACCAAAATGAAAATCCTAACAGAGAAAAGAACAAAAGCCAGACGGGTGCAACAGGGACGCTCCGAGAGGGGAAAGCAGAAGGTAGGCTCAGCCACGACGTGTCTGATTCAGGGAAAAAAAAAAAAAAAGAAGGAAAAAAAAAAAGGCGATCACCGTATCCAAAGTAAATACTGTCACCAACTTTCTTTCAGTGCACAAGGACGTGAAAGAAAGAATAAAAAAGGTACTTTCCTCTTTTTGAGCCAGTCTACCGTTCACCAGACAGGAGGGCTCGGTTTTGCGTTAAGTTTAAATTTCTAATGACAGCACAGGGCAAAAGGAAAGAAAATAATGAAATAAAGCCACTCCCTCCTGGTTTGAGCTGGGACGTCACTACTTGCCTTTTTAGTACTGCACCAGTGTTCTCCCAGCTTTGAAAATTTCTTTGCAGTTTTGGGAACATGATTCATCTCTTCAGAGAGAGAGGGAAAAAAAAAAAAAGGAGGGAGGTGGGGAAGAAAAAGCAGCAGTTTTCCTTCTGCAGCTTCTTCCACCGCCAGCTTCAGCCTCTCAGTGTGTTTGCTTAGTCCAAAGAGACTGAGAAGCAAAGGTACGTGCTTTCGGGGAGGTGAGGAGAGGGAGAATGACTGCTCTTCCCTCTCCCCTGGGGCCAGGTGAGTGACAGACAGACAACTTCAGGCTCAGCGCTTCCCCAAAACAGGAATGGAAACTTATGATTCAAGCAGTGCACACACACAAACAACAAAAAAAAAGGAAATCAGCCATTTACATTTTTGTTTCTAAATGTTTGCAGCACGAAGACAAGCACTAGATTTCAGTACCTTGCTCTCAGAAAAATACAGTTTTCTCTCATTTATTTTAATCTGAAAGGCAGAACTTTTTTTTCTTTAAAATAAAAAAAGAACACAGTTTTTTCAGTCTTTCTACTGCCGAGCAAGGCAGCGAGTCTCTCCCCATCTCTCAATAGCTCATTCACATCATCTGGGCCCTGCGTGCACGCTGCCACATGGTTTCCTGTTTTCAAACTGCCCCCTCGCAGCCCCCTCCGCTTTCCACCCCACCCTGACCTCTCCAGGGAGAAAATCTTTCCATACTTCCCTGGCTTTAGACATTCTCTCATTCACCGATTCAAAGGAGAATGGGGGTGGTTAAAAAAAAAATGAAAGAAAGAAAAAGAGAAAAGAAAAGGGGAAGGGGGAGTTCTGTGGTTGGATTTGAGTGCAGGAGTTTGCACTGAGCAAACCTGCTGCTTGTTTGGGGCAGAGAGCTGGAAATACAGGATTTGTTAAACCTGTGCCACAAAGCAGGTGACAAAGACATCGAAAACGGCGTTATCAAACCACCATTTAATTGCAGATCTCAAAACGCCACCCTAACGAACAACCCAGTGAGCTGGTACGTCTCCTGTGCTCACGAAGCTTTGCTAGGGGCTGCTGAGTGTTTTCATCCAGCCCCTCAGGGAACAGCCCCAGGCCACACAAGGCTCTCTGCAACCACCGCCTCAAATTCTGGTAGAGGTGCCACAGCCCCGCATCCTCCCAGCAGATAAAAATGAGGTTTTGTCATGTCAATGCAAGGAAAATTTTACAAAGGAGGCCTAAACCTAGAAATCCCATCACACTGGAGCTCCTCGCTTTTAGTTGCCACCCAGTCTCCTGGCCACCCGACCGTGTCACCAGAAGCCGGCCCGCGAGTAACTCAGGAACTGACCCACGTACGCGCCTCTGGTAAAAGGCTGAGGAGCGAGAGTTCACAGAAACGGTAAGTACTGTTTTGAGCTATGCTGGTTCTGACACCACAAATCTGTACAATCAGATTATAGAAAAACGTAATCACCCTCTAGATCTAGCAGGCTCAGGAAGCAAGCTGAGAAGGGTGTTCGTTTCCTCAGCCAGCTCGGCTCGGTGGGGTGGTGACCAGCCACCACCCAAGGCCCACCGCTGGGCATCGTGCCCTGAGTAGGTCCTCAGGGGCCGGAGAAGGCCGGGGACACCCAAGGGGTCACCTCCACCCGATGAGGGGCTCTTACCTAGTCAACGCGAGGCATCCCGCCCCACTTTCATCAGGCTCCAGGCTCTCCCTCACAACCCAAAGCTTCATCTCTACCACACTGAACTGGGAGGATCTCCTCTCTAAGCCTCTCTTACGGCAACGACCCCCAGCTCGAGCGCTCCGCCAATGACTCTGTTCCCCTCAGTAACGAGCAGAGCTTCTGCTTTCAGTATTAGGACACACGAAATGTGGTAGTGCTTTGGGGACTTTCTGGAGCCACCAGTTTTCTCCACAAGTAATGAATCCCAGCAATCATGTGCCCGTCAAGATGAGGAATCAGAAGTGGCTGTGACAGCATTCCAGCCCCTCGAACGCTACCATAAAAGGCAGGGATTTCCTCAAATCTAAATTTACAAGACAGGAACTTATAAACAAAGCGTGTGAATTTAGGTCAGGTAGAGGAATCTGCAGCAGTCGCTGTGCCTTAATGATGCTCTAACGTTTCATTATGTAGCAACTCTTTATTATTATTTTTTTTAAACAAGCACGGCAGTTGTTTCAATTTGTTTCCAGATCACTTCAATGATGGCTGCTTGCATATAAGGCATCTCCTCATCCACTGCCCAAGATTCATCTGAATGACAGCTGCACAGCTCTGTCAGGTAACACACTTCACCTTTGAACCACGGGGCCCCTCGGACAACCAGAAGGAAATGTTCAGCTCATGGGGCTCAAGAGATACCTGCCTTGCAGAGGAGATTGCAACTGAGCATCACTACTGACTGCCACGGGGCATTTTTCATGGAAACGCTGAGAGAAGTTAGTCTTGTAGCCGCATCACCACTCAGTCTGTTGTGGCTGCACGCACACTTACCCTTCCTAAAGGTAAGGAGAAACGAGAAATGTCTAGCCAAAGGAGGTGGGGGAGACGCACTGGGAGAGATGCTTCACAGCAGGAAGTTAAAAAGAGGAGGACAGTTTTCCTGAGCTCTGCAGGAGCACCTCTGTGTGGCCCAAAGCCACAGGTTACCCAGCACAGGCTGTCACGGGGCAGAAGGGAACAGCAACTCGAGGTGCACGGTGCAGGCGGGTGGCGAGCGCTGGCCAGGGGAGCTGCCGGGCAGGGCGACTCCCAGGACGCGGTGCGCGCCCATGCCCAGCCTGTGACTCAGGGTGACCTGCCTCCCTCCCTAATTACCGTGTTTTGATCTGGTGAAGATTAAGAGGCTAATGCCAACTGATCTGTTTGGACTCCTCTACACCTTTAGCCACAGAGAGAAACAACCAACAAAAAACCAAACAAACCAGTAAAAAAATCCCCTTCCCTCTCCTCTCTTTTCAAATTTAAGCTTCCAAATCCCTAATTTGTTCCAAGAGTTTTTTCTGTGGTTATGTTCCTGACTCACAGCCAAGATCAGGAGGCCAGTGACGACTACAGACACCCCAAGTCCATCTCATCTTAATTTCCAGACTTGACTGCTGGGGGAAAGAAAAGGAAAAAAAAAAAAGAAAAAAGAAAAAAAAAAGAAAAAAAACCACCACCATAATATAAACAAATAGCAGATAATGTGCCAGACACACTCCCACTTGGGAGACCATCCCTCCCTTCCCGCGTTAGGTGGGGCTTTTGCTGCATTGTTCCACGCTAGAAATCCTGCCTTGCACACTGCTGCATGGACACCCGGGCACGCAGAGGGGACACAGAACACAGGCTCAGCCTGGACGAAGCAGAACAAAGGTTTCCAGTCCCTTTTGTCCATCTATTTACGGCAATCTCCTGAATACCATATGCATGTTTACATATAATATAGGCTCAGAAGCACAATGCACCAGACAATCAGGAGATAAAGATTAAAAACAACAGAAACTCCACAAGTAAATAATTCTTTCCGCTCTCCTTTTCTACGAGTTACTCAAAATGGAGAGGAGACGCGAGCGGCAGCCGGGCCATCGGCTGCTGATGCGACAGTTCTGGGCTCCTTATTGAAACCATCTGGAAGCGCTGAGCCGCTTTGTGCAGACAGGAGTTTGAAACTATCCAATCGTTTCATATCCAAACCGAAGTCCAGTGCTGCGGATTTCAAGGGAAGGAAAAGAAAAAGAAAAAAAAAAAAAAGGCACTCAATTGCACCATATGATCTGTAACTCATCCAGATAAAACTCCTCCTCCTCTCCCCACTAACAGACCTCTTAATGACAAGGAAATCATGGTTATTCTGAAACAGACAGCACTATTGTTATCTGTTTCGAATTACTTTTGCCATATAGTTATGAAACACTGAAAATGATGCAATCTGCAGAAATACTGAGGCATATTAACATTTTAAACTGCGGCTCTGATAGGAACTAATGGAGCAGCACATGAAAGGAAAAAATTCTCCCTCTCTTAAGCAAGTCAAAACCCACTTTTGGGCACTAAACGTAGGAGATAATAAATTTGTCAGACAGCAAAAGAGAATAATTACAATTTAAATTGCTCTTTTCTTAAAAGAAATCGGCTCTTTGGAAAGTGATTTAAAAATTCAGTTTCTGGCACTTGCACGGATAGACAAAACAAACCCCTTTTTTTCCAAAACTAAATAAGGCAAAGGAAATCTGCACTCTAATACTGCAAAGACTGTAAGAGGAGAGCATCCAGTCCGGATGGGAACGCACATCCATTGTGTCTGCCGGGCAGCGGGGCAGCACCCGCCCACGCAGGAACCCAGGCTGATGCTCCAGCACGGGTTTGGAAGGTGAGCAGGCAGCTGCTGAGCGCCAGTGAGCACCCACGCTGAAGACTTTGGTAAAGGTTAAGTTAAATAATGCATTTCTGCATTCTTGCAAGGGGATTGCAAGACATAGAGGAGGGTTGAAAAACCCACTCCTGCCCAGCCTGTCCATTTCCATCGCTGCAGTGGCATTTTGGACCAGGGCTGTATCCCTGTGGGTGCAGCACGAGCCACTTTTGCCCCAACAAGCAGCATCCTCTTCATTGGGTAGCCCCCAAAGGATAGCTGTGATTTTGGACTTGTCTATGAGGAAGAGGTGGCAGGAAGAGAGTTGAGGATGGTCACCTGCAATCAGCCATCACACAGATCCTCTCCATGGCAAGTGCTGTGCTGCTGTAGCCCAACAAAATGCTTGGGCAAATCTGCAGCACCAAAACAAGCCCGATTCTCCAACCTAGGCACCTCTGACTCTCCTACAGCTTTCCCCTTTTAAATCATTCAGATCTTCAAGCTGAGGTCTGGAGAGGGACATCTCGCCACAGCGTACTTTGGGAGAACACAACCGAGCTGAATTCTGTATCCAAACAAACCATCACACAGCTGCAGCCTGTGTTCAAGCTCAAAGACAGAGCTGTCTAATAAACAGTTTAAGAGCCACGAAGAAGGAATGAGGAGGACTTGGAAAGCTGTCAGACATATGGATACACGGAGCGCGTGGTTTGAGAAAATACAAAAACACCTTGAGAGACCTTCAGCCATTTCCTGACCTTCACTTTTCTAATATTTCTCAGAGACTTGGTGCACATTTCTCAGGAATTTCTATTGTGCAAGCAACCTTCAGAAAAATGCCGAGGCTTTTGTCTGCCACAGAGCATGCCTGAACATCCTTTCAGAGGAAGTAAACTGCCCATCTTATTGCTCCCAAATGGTTACAGGAGAAACACATCCCACGCATGAGATTAGCAACCTCTCAGCTGATCTGACATCAGTTTCAAACATATAGTTCTGTCTTTACCAAAAATAACTGCAAATGGAGATGTCTGGCTGGCTGAAGTGCTGTGGGATCTTGGGCAATGCAACAGATATTTATACAGGGTGTTACGAGCGTTGAGAGAAATACTTCTCGCTGTCAAACCCTGGACATTTTGTATTTCCCTGTGAATTCCAGCATCCTGAAAACAAGGAAGGGAAAACATGAGTGGACAAGCGAGGAACCCCAAAAGGTTGTCAGGGAGCACCTGAATTATGACCTGCAGCTGCAAACCAGCCTCCCAAAACGAACCCGTGCCCCTGCAGCCCCGCAGCCCCGCGATGTCCCACCAGAGCATGAGCCCTAGTGGTTGTCAGCAGTGATGGCGATCTCCTCTGCTGCTTGCATTAGTTCAGCTTCAATTTTGCTTCATGTTTTTCTGTTTTGGCTAACTAACGTGTGAATTGTACACTCTCACAATGAGAAATTATCTATGCTGCCATCCCAGCAGCCCAGCGCATGGCCCGCCATCACCAAACTCACTCCAAAATGAGAATTTGTGGCTTAGGGGTTTAGTCCCTGGAAATACCTACAAAAAGTCAGCTAAAAGAAAACAACAGAAAACAGAGTTATTACAGGATTTGCTCCCAGTGGGGAACCCCCAGATACAAACTAAGACCCCTGCAGCTCTCAGCAATGCTGGTCGTGATGCAAGGCTCTGGGGATTCCAGCCTCTGAAGCTCTGAAGGCAAGACTATGATTTCTGGCATCTGGAAAGGTAATGGTGTAAACAAACGTTTAAAATAGTAAATTGTATACTTATAGGAGTTTTCAAGTCATTGTAAACATTATGCAAGTCACTTCAAATTGGTTTGCACAGGCCATCCACCAAATATTTGAAGGCCTGCTCAATCCATGATACCCAAACAAGCAAAGTCTGGTAACTCACCCCACAGAGGAGTTGGAGTATATCTGCCTCAAATGCAGGATGAATGGGATGTTTCAATACCTATAAAGTTGACAAATTCCAAACTCAAAGGAATTTTTCATTTTCATAACATGCATAATAAAAAAGTATATTCCGACATCACTGGGATAAACCCATGGTACTTGAAAGGACTGACTGACAACAACAAAAACATGGGCTCCTTTCTATCATAACAATAAATTCCAGAAAGAGCGAAGCCTTGCAGTTTAAGGTTAGGATGAGTTTTGCTCAGGAAAACAGCCTGCCTGGTATTTATGGAGTGCCGGAAACACCACATCAGCTTCCCAGAGAAGGGCTCGATGCCCGCTGCTGTGGGCACGGCACAGGGGCAGGCAGCCACTGCCCCAGCCTCGCCCTAACAAGAGATCGGGTCAAGGATACGCCTGGTGGGTGCTTCTATCCAAAGAGCTATGCATTTAGAGCTATAAACAGAGACAGGATAGCAGATTACAGAGATGAATTGGCGGATAAAGCCCAACAAAAATGACGTACGGTATCGGTGAGTAAAATTAACAGACAATGTAAAAATGACACATCTCTAGCTGAGGAAATTATTCAACTTTTACCATTCTTTTATGGTTCCAGTTTAAGGCACTGTAATCTAATTGAAAAGCAGCGAAGGGTCATTCAAATGAATAAATCATGCCAGAAAATGATTCAGCTTCCCTCCTTTTTTTAATTTCTTTTTGTTTTTTTGTTTCTTTTCCCTTTTAATTGAAGTCTCTAGGATTCAGCCCTGGGAAGCCCACACGATCCATGTATTGTCTGGGCTGGGTACTCCGTGAAAAAGGAAAAGGTTATCTATTCTTTCATCTTGTAACTAACAACCTGGTAGGGAAAGCAGTGGGAAAGCAAAGCTCAGTATGAAGGCACCCACCATATTTCCAGGTCAGTTTTTCACTTGGCTGCTGCTGCAGGCAGGGGCTAGAAGACACTGTGGGATTTGTTTTGCCCTTCCAACTTTTCTGTTTGCTTTGTGGGAAGGAGGAGCTCAGACCTGACCGGTAACTGAGATGCTCTGGCTGCGGCTGGGACCCTCTCTCCCCAGCAATAACAGACACTCCAGCTCCCCCTCCTACCTACGCTTCCATCCAACCAGTATTTTCATACCCTCTCCCCATGTGTTTGGAAACTTGAAATAAAATCCAACGCAAACGTTGAGAGGAGGCATTTGGGTTCCAACTCCCGCCTGGGAGGTCTGTTTTAGGACCACATGAGTATTAATTTGCTCACTGTTTTATCCGTTTCCCTGGTAGTCCTCTGTAAAGAATATTAAACAAACATGTCTTTACAGCACAAGCCCAGGAAAGAATGTTAACCCTGCGGAAGAAACCTGTTTTACAATTTTTTACCCCACTTTTATCTCTCTGGTCTGAAGATGGGTATGCAAGGGTAAGGAGTCACTGAGTCCATGAAGAAAAAAGCCTGCTCCGTTCAGACACCGTCAAAAGCACAGCTGCTGCAGCACATCCTAGGTATGTTCTCCTTTTTAACTCAGTTTTAGAAAATGTTCCTAAAGGAATTTCAGGACATAAAACACAGGTATAGTTAACAGCCAAATATGTTGAAACATAGTCATTAGTGAGGAATTTTCTCAACTACTGACATCGTTCCAGAAAAATAATACACTATTTATTCGGTTATAAACTAACATCTGCTACATTTCTTCTACTGGCTTGTCAAAGACCCCTTTACAGCAACATTTGTTGTTGCAGGTATAATTCCTAACGGGAATAATGGATCTGAACCCTGCCATTTCTCTCTTCTCAAATAAAGGTAGGGAGTACCCTTGCAAGCATTCTGAACATCACATCAATACAGGTGGTACAGGAAAACTTTAGTCACTGGGGTTTTGTGTTCCCTTCTCTTATTCCCCACCTGTCGGAGGAGCTGTGCTTCCATACATTTAATAGGTTTCATCAACAGAGAAATAAATAAGCCTAATGCAATGGGCAAGGGTAACTGGGGACTAAAACGTCAACCAACAGCATTCCTTATATTTGGGTGCCCTGTGATGGCCCAAGGTATCCTACAGACCGGGGCTATCTCAGCAGCTGTTGAGGTTGTGGTGCCACAGATAACCGGGCAGCTTGTTCTGGAATAAAATGGAACACCTGAAACTCCTCGCCTGCAACAGCACGGAAGGGGTTGGGCCTGTTTTCTTGGGAAAAAAAGGGGGAAATGTTCGGCAGCTCTCGGAAGGCTGCAATCCAAAACATTTATGGACTTAGAAGCAAAAAGCTTGCAGATAATCAGCAGGGCTGACTCAATCGATGCAAACCAGTAACTGCAACTGGGAGGAGGCCAGACTCTGCACAGAAAAATGTCCCCTCCAGTATGAAATGGTTAAAGAATTTTAACTAGAAACCCTTTCTATCCAAAGTTAGAACTGCTGACTGCTCAGCTAGTCATTTTGGCTATTATGCAGCATTAATCTCCGCTGTTTCTGAAGTTAGCCTTCAGGAGAAAAAAAGGCAACTTCAAAACATGCAAAAATTAATGAAAGCCATATGTGGGATACTGTCATTATTCCATGTTTATAAGAGGATCAGGTTTTGTTAAATGGGCTTATTTAATGCAGACGCATAAGAAAAAATACCCAGCAAAAGATCTGAAAGCTATTGAAAGAAAAATATTTTCTTTGTTAACCCAAGCAGCCAGTAACAAGCAAAAAGACACAACTTAAACTAAAAGATATTATATATTTTAGTGTAACTTTGTTTACAGCTTCACTGACAGCTTATAAAGTTCTCCTAAGTAGAGAAATCTCTCCTAGATGTATTTTACCCTTTTGACCCTTTTCATCCCGTACTGTATTTAAGCCAGGACAACCTAAAAATCAATGGCTTATAGAAACATCTGTTGGTACAGGCAAACGGTTTAGACTTTTTCAACAGCTGTTGTTATTTTATGCTTTTTTTGGCTAGGTCAATCGGTAAGACTGGAAGAAAATATTAGCTGGGCTCCTTTCCTGACTTTTGTCTCTGTTTAGTGGCTGCAGTCAGTGCCCCGTTCTCTCCCCTTCCCTGGGAGTTTGGGGCAAGAAAAGTCAGAATGTGTCCCGAGTTAAAAAGATACACGGGTCTGTTCCTGGTCATCACCCTCAAACATGAGATAAAGGAAATACAGCTCCCAGATCTGCAGATCCCATAATCTGCATTATTTCACTTATTTACCTAAATATTAGCTCTCCTCTGCTTTCTGCGCTGCACCAGGGAGCTAAACCCACACCCGCAGCATGCGCTGCTGCCCATCTCCTTGGCTCCCCTTCCACTTCCAGCAGTGCTCCACAATAAAACCCAGACTTGTTCTGCCTCCCCTTCTGCTAAATCAGTATGGGATCCAGACATTTACCGGCATCCTCCGTAGAAGATAACACACTATATATTTTAAGAGCCAACCTGCCAAAAGGTATTCAGTGCGCCAGACAGCACTACTTGCCAGTCAGGGAACATACATTGCTCATAAGAAGACATGCATAAAAACAGAATGTACTTTCCTTGGGAGATTAATGCTTACCTAAAAAAAAATCTAAAACAAACCAAAATATCCTATTTTTAAACATTTAATTCAACTGCTACTCGAAACGGTGCATTTCTGTATAAAATTCTCTAGAAAACAACTTAAGAAGCTTCTAAATTGCTCTAAAAATCATTTCTCAGCGTAGATTCAAACTGCTGAGAGTCGACAAAGGCAATCCTGAGAGCACAGACTTTCCCCCCCTCATTCTTTTAACAAAGAGAGTACTTGTTTAGCCTTACCTTCAAAACTTCTTATTTTGCTGCCACACACTCCCAGCGTCCCGGTGGGTATAGACTGAATAATGCCAACCCTTGCCCAAAAGAGCAGTCAGAAGCAAAGCCAGTTCAAACAGCCATCGCTTATCTACGGGAGGGAGAGCCCCAGGTTCTCAAGCAGAGGAGATATTTCAGCATTAAAGAATTCTAGGAGCTACTCCAAAACGCAAATTTTTGTTGTCTGGTGTACTGTAAGGATTTCGAGCCCAGAAAGAAGTTATTTATTTAGTCTATATACTTAGATTTATAACAAAGACAGAGGATTCATGTACACTGTTCTGGGTGCCTTTTGCATCATTTCTGACATAAGAAGTAAACCTCAGCTTCCCAAAGACAGAAAACAAGTAATAAACAAGCCCCGACAAGCAAATCTAACACTGTCCCCAGATATCTGGCTATTAACAAACAGCCTTTAGAGGTTTCTCTCCATGAATCCCCACAATGCAGTTAAAACCATCATTTGTAAAACACCCTAAAGCCCCTTTCAGAATCTGCAGAAAGGCAGAAAAGGACTGCAGCCCAAAATGAAGGCACCATTCCCACCATACCAGCTAAACCCCTACTGCCAGCACTGCCATGGGCAGGGACAAGCCAGGAGCCTGTCCAAAGCCACCACAAGTGAGGGCACCCAGGGCATTCTTGTAGACACCTTGGTCAACTGTAGGCAAAAGCATCCCAGTCAATCAAAACCGAGGACTGAATTTTTATTTATTTTTTTTCAGCATCCTCTCTCCCCTCCCCTTCTTAATACCACATGACCCCAGTCTTTATAGTAAATAGCTCCCTTCTGGCATCTACAAGTGGGAATATTTGGAAAAGGTGTAAGCTCCTACTCCCTTAAAAGGCTCAGAATGATTTATCACTGCTCTTTGCTTACCCCTCACATATACGCATTTGAAGTTAAAACACGCCCACCTCCTCCTCCATGTTATAGCCAAAGAGTTAAATGAATAGCTATTATATCTTAGACATACATATACACATGGTGAAACAGAGTACCAAGAAACACGTCAGTTATTTCAGCAGACTTTATCAGCCTGTCCATGTCTTTGGTAAGAATCACTGCAATCTGCTGGGTAACATTTTGGAGAGGCAGAAGAGATTTCTGAATTCCCAAGAACAAGACCTCGGATCGAAACCAACATGAGAACTGCACCTCCAGCCTTTGAAAATGTGTATTTTGGAAACAAAAGGCCTCCCAACCACTTTTGGGCATTCAGTGTGTCCAGCTGTGTTAAGAAACTAAGCAAAAGTTCAGTGTCAAGTAAGTTAGGATTATGATCTGCTTGTGATTTATGGAGGTAAGTACAGTCTCAGACAGAAGAAAAACAAGTCGCTTGATGCTAAGCAGACTCAGTACCAGGGCTCAGACTAATGAGTTAGCAAGGGCGAGGCTTCACGTTCCTGCCTCTTATCTCACCAGCTGGAAGGCGATGTAAAGGAAGGGGGAAGGCGTTCAGCTGGTCAATGAGCTGGGCAGCCCTAGTGCCAAGGTACTTGCAGACCCATGTTAGTGCTCCCATAGCAGCACAGAAGGTAGAAATGCTTCAGGACAGGGAGGCGCACGGTATTTGACAAAGGTGCTGTGCTTCCTGCATGGAGAATGTGCCCCCACAGAACTAAGTGCATAAATACGGTGAAACTACTATTACTGTGGCTGTCACGGTATCAGGGTATAAATCAAGGCAGAAGCATTATCTAACTAGGCTGACACAGTCATAAGCCAAGCATCAGTCCTTTTCCAGATCTGAAACGAGAGCAGTGTTAACTCGGGTTAAATACAAGCTAGCAACAATTACTCTGACTTTAGCAGCACAAACAGAAGAGAAAGCAAACAAGATAACCCAGAAATATTGGCTCTATCTGTTGGACTAGCCTCTTGGGCACAGCTACTGCCTTCATTTTCGCTGAGTACATTGCTGGCACTAAGACGATAAAGGCAGTATGCAAGAAGGGAGGGGGTAGTTATGTTCACCAGTGCTTAAGAGAAAATCAAAAAGATGGTGACATCAAATACATGTTTATATAGGTAGAAATTTAATCCATAAATGAAGCAGAATGAGAAAGTGGAAGGACAAGAACCTTGTTAGCTGGCAGAGAGCAAACACAGAAGAAAGCCTGGTTTAGAATTTGTTCTTCTCTGCTAATTCCAATACAGCTGATAAAGTATATTTTATTAAACGATTGCAAAACCCTGTCACATTCTTGTTCCAGCCTCCACATTGGGGTTATTCCAAAGCAGAAGTCCAAAATACAGCCCACAGTAGTAAAACAATAAACTGGTGACGGAAGGAGGTGAGTGGCAGCGAGGACCTCTCGTCTCATCCCTGACACCCACCTGCTCTGGGGTCTTGACAGAAAAGTTGCTACTGCGAATGCTTTTCACAGCACCTGCACTTGAAGACATCACCTCTTCTTCTGTGTGACTGATGACAAACACAAGTATTCTGCCAAAATTTGAGTTTCATTTCCTTGAAAGCTTTGGTGATTTTGCTGCCCTGACAGTGAGGCCAGCTGTGGCTGGCTATGGCCAGACATGACACAAACGCATCGCTCCGTCCCTGGGGTTTCACACGCTGACTCTGCTCTGCCCAGTTCCTTCCATACCAGGGAAGTGCTTTCATTTTAGGTATCCTATGCTTGGATACCAGCACTTCTGTAGAGACCCAAGATATTCTAATCCATCTATTCTGGTTTCACAGTCCCAAGCTTCAAGCCCTCTCCATCGCCACTAAATCACACTGCCACTAAATCACTCTGCACCACGGAGCACACGTAGACCATGCCTGTAGACGAGGCAGAAAGCAGCAGGAAAGACGTCGCCGACAAAGCCAGAGAGCAGTGAATCTGCTCGACACGAGCAAGGACGCTGCCTGGAAAGACAAACATTTAGTATCACTGAGGCTTGTATTTCACCTGGTGTTTGAACAACAGCCTGCGACACAGCCGAGCCACTCGGGGCCTCACCAAGACGTACACGTGATACAAAGCAGTAACAGCACAGATGCTGGAGGAAAAGAATCTGAGATTTCCACCTCTGCTTGAAAAGAATAGGAGAGATGATGACCCACCTAAAAAGGGTGGGGAAAAAAAGACCGAAAATGATAACAGACGGGAATCTGTGCAACTACTGCAGAGCTAACTGCGTTTTGATTCCATGTTTCCATGGAAAGAGTTTTAACCATGCTGGGTAAAAAGCCAAATATGTTTTCATAACGATTCACACTGCCTGAATGGAAATACTTAACAGAAGTATTCTTTCTAATCAGCATTCTAGCTTCGAATACAATTCCCTCTCCTTTGTCCTTTACCCTGTTCTTCACAGCATTGTTTTCAACCTTTGCTGGAAGATTAAGTCAAAAATGCTGTGCCTGGGGACTGCCGGGGACTGCAATTCTCCATCTGCAGCCAAGAGCCCTGCTCATCTCTCAGACTGCTGTCCCTCTCGCTGCACTGCTCGGGTTCTTCTTTTGAGAGGGATCCTAACGGCAGGAGACAGCATGTGAGCCCATACGAGCCTCCAGCATAACAGGCCAGCCAGCCTGGGTTGGCAGATCATTTAGAGCTTATCGCTCAGTAGGACATCCAGTTCTTCATGGAAAACTTCAAACAACTGAGTGCTCACCCTCTCCTACAGCACGTTACTCAAAAAAATAACTATCTTCAGCCCTCAAAGCCTGCACTGTTGTTCCTACAGTCTCAACTTGTTTAGCCTCATCTTCTAAGCCCCACGTCACACATATGGCTCTTCCATCAGAGCAAAACATTGGAAGGAATCCCTTTCCTACACATATGGTTAGTCCAAGGCCACCCAAACACTTGAGTTAAGGCAGCGGATGACGAACCATGGTGGCCTCCAGCAACCCTGCCCCAGCAGTCCCCGGGGGCTTTCTCCCTCCACGAGTCACTTCTTGCTGTCGTTCACCTCACAGGGGATTTTCTGGATTTGGCACAAACCACCACAGAAAGCTTTCCCAAATCCTGAAGAACTACACCTAGAAAACTTGCTACGAGGGACAGCTACTAGGGGAGGATGGCAAGAGAACTGAAGCACCAGACCACGACTCCTCGCCAGATCCCAGAAGAAATGCACGATAATAGAATTAAAAACCTATTTCTTGTATTAACAGTTCTTGGCTAGGGAGGTTTTCCTCTCAGGCACTGTAAGTACCAGTGAAGTGCAAAAAGGATAAGGCTACAGAAAAATGTACATGCTGGCTTCTCTACATTGTAGGGTGTCAACTCCAACTTCCAAAATATCAGCACTGGAGCAGGGTAGGTTCGTTCAGAAGGGTAAAAACCCAGTGACGCGATACACCAAGGTACCCATTTGTCATAAAAATGCAGTCTCCATTGAAAAGTCCACATTTGGTTCCCTATGTTATCATCTTAATTCCCTCTATATTTAGACTAGGAATTTGGTGTGTGGTTGCCATGTCTACCATACAACAGTTACACCACAAAACTTCAGGGATTTCAAACACAAATAAAAGAATCCATACGATACACGAGATTGAACCATTCAAAACCGGCGCAGTATTTCCCTCCTCGTGGCACAATATTCAACGCCAGCATTACTTTGCCATGGTGTCTTGTACATCCATTGTTTTATGTATCCGTACCTTCATGACTGCATAAAAAAGTCATACTCCAAACCCAGGATTTTCTATGATGGGGATCCTTTAGCTCCATTTTTTTTTTTTCAGACTTGTGAAATAATGGAGACCCTGCAGTGACCGAAGGGGAAGGTGTCGGGGAAGAGAAGAACCTCACCATCTCCAGATCGCTTCCATCCCCAGGAGCCCCGGGGCCGCAGCGCGTTCATCTGCCTCACTGCGAGCCACAGCTGAGAGCAGCATCTCTGCACCGAGTCGGGGATTTGGCTCGTCGTCTGCCCCCCTGCTTTTCTCACTAACATCCGTGAATCCTGCGCCTGAACTCGGAAGCGACCGTCTTGAGCCGAGGATTAGCAGCATTCAGGAGAAAAAGAAGTCGGAGTTGCAGCTCCCAGAGAAACTCAGTGTAGGACAAAAAAGCTGCCACGATGGTTGTATAAATGCCTTCCTGCTGTAGATTTCAAAGCATGAGTAATGGTAAAGGCCAACAATAATCCCAGGCTGGTTTGAATTGCTTTTTTTCCCCCCTGCTTTTTTTCTAGCTCTCCACAGCATGTGCCATGGACTCAACAGCTTACACAGCAACGCGTGGAGCAGCCACCAGAAGCAGCCCGCAGCAACGGGCGAGCTCTTCTGCAGAGCCATGAATGCAGCAGGGGCTGAGCATCTGACACTATTTCCTCCCAGCCCTCTCCCATCCCTCTGCTGGGAGCCCCCAGGGGCATGCACAGGATGCCAGTGGGTGTGAGAAAGGGCCCTACGGATGGGCAGCCCAAGGCCCTGACCGGTGCAGTCATGTGTCACCCTCCAGCACCGATGCCAGGCTTCGGGCAGGCTCCTTTTTGGCTGGGTTTTTCCATGTTTACTCTAGTTACAGTACAATATTTACAAAGAGAGAGTTACACAAGTGATTTTAAAGAGGCAGGGCTGGGACACAGCCTATTGTTAGGGCTGCACTTTCCACCACGGCACCCTGGTTTGATTTGTTTCTGACACCTCAGCTACTCGGTCTGAAATTCCCCACGCCGCTGGGAGGCTTCCCAAGCTGTTCTGCAGAGCCTGTGGAAAATGCAACCACACGATCGTGGACCATCACATGGTATGGAGAGATGTATGCACATGTGGAGTAAGCTGGCTTTGGTGCACACAGGCACCGAAATTTTGGTGTTTTCTCACTTTGAGCAGGTTGTTCAAGAAATTGTTTCTTCAGAAAGTAAATCTAAAGTGGAGCCTGAAGAACTGTAATGCCCCCTTGCCTTGGGCCACCACCAGGTTTTGGCATTTTTGAGCCACAAAGCATCTCCTCCCATCTTCACTCCAGCACCAGGCTCTCTGCCTCTCTGAGCAGCAGCCACTAGGGGGAGGTGACACGGGACACCGTGTCCGTGACTGCCTCCACTCATCTGCTGACAACAGGGATGAAAGACCAGAGCTGGGGGAAGGCCAGACCTGGGGACCCTTCTCACTCACTGCCCATCCCAACACCTCCCTCCCGTGCGGGTCTCTATCCCCACAGGCCCTCTGCCACCCAGTCCATCCCATCGCCTCTTTCTACCTCCACCAGGTAGGCACAGGGAAAACCTTGCTCAGCTCCTGAAACCCTGGCATGGAGCCTTTAGAGAAGGTCCTCAGACGTTTTAGCTGTACAACTGAAATCCACGGCACAGGAGCTCAGGAGGAGTGTGTGGGGCTGGCCCCAGGTCTCCAAACCCACCTGCAGGTCCCTCTGCAAGGGCCAGGGAAGGCAATGAAGCAGAGCAAGCTCACACACATGCAGTGCATGCACGCGAAGCATACAGGAACCTTGCATGGAAAAGAAAGGGTAAAAAAATATAACACCACCCACAAAACCTAGGGACCTACAAATCAAAAGCATTGGACAGCAACAGACCTAGGCTCTGCCCCAGCTGAAGGTCATCTGTCTTATCCACAACTTCCAGGGAAGGAGGTTTTATACCCTCCCTAGGTGGTCTTGCAACAGTTTCATGATGATAGCAGGAAGTTTTTTCAATATCCAGCCTCAGTCATCCTGGCAAATTAGCAAATCAGTAAATTAAACTGCCACGGGAATCTAGGGCTTTAATAACCACTATTACATGTTGGAAGCCTGCTGGATTGCACAACAGTTTTCTTTTTGTTACACTGAACAAAATTAGTTCTTTCAACCTCTTCTCACGTTTCTTAATCTTTTCTTGTTGCTTCCTTCTGGACACCTTCCAGCACGCCTGCATCCGCCTCGGAGCAGGACACTCACAACTGGATTTGATGACACCGACAAGGTCTCCGCAGCGCCACGCATGAGTAAGTCACCTCCCCGTCTCATGGATGACACTCCTTCAGAGTAACCCAAAACAAGATCTGACTCTTTTGCAATCACCTCTCACTGATGATTCATGCTTAATTTGTGGTCCACTAAAATCCTCAGTTGTTTTCTGTGCATCACTCTCCGGCAATCCTGACTTGGTAAATGCGCATTTTGATTTCTTCTCTGCAAGCAAGACTTCTTCTCTTATCTGGACACACTCTCTGGTTTCTTAAGGTCACTTTGAACTCTAACCCTGCTCTCCCAAGTGCCTGCAACCCCTCCCATCCTGATGTCATCTGAAAGTCTTATAAACACACTTCCATCTTCCAAATCATTACTGAAAATACTGCAAGCTTTCCTCCAGAAACTGACCTCGCTGACATGTTACTGCAGTACTTAGATGAGTGTGGAGATGAAACTGCAAATTTTGTTCAAGCTTTGTTCTCGGTGAAGATACCAGGAAATGACATGCTTTTCTGTTCGGCTGCAACTTCTGGAAATACAGATGTTCATTTAAAAACTAATTCATGTGTCAGAGCTAGGAAGCACAAAACTCAATAAGATCCAAGTAATGCAATTACTACAAAGAGAAGGCCATTTCCCAGTGAACTGTTTCTGTTTTCTTCCAGCTACAATTTCTCAGCCACAGCCTTAGACTACCAAAGCCATCAGATGAACCCAGAAGTGCAACGTTATCCATCTGCTACGTGAAGACAAAGATTCAGCAAGTAATGAATCGTACCTGCTCTCTGCCATCACCACAAGAAGAAAAGAACAGCAGGGTACAGCTCATCTCACGTTGCTGTTTAACCAGGCCCCATTCCTGAATTACTCTGAATATCACAGTATGTAAAAGTTAAATCAGATCTCTCATTAACGTCAAGGATCTTAAGTTATTCAATTTAAAAAACTCTAAAGTCTAATTTTAATGGATCACATCAAGTTGTCACCCCGGCTCTGCTCCAGATGCCCCCCCAAAGAGCTCGATAAGAACTGGTGGAGTCTCTGGCAGGACGAGCACTTGCTCAGCATGAAAGGGACTTGGGGAATTGTTGGTACAGAACTTCTATAGCTGAATAAATCCAACCTCTGAGAAAACATTCTGGTGATTTAACAAACAGACACTTTAAAACCCCATTTTAATTGGAAAAACCATTTTTCCATTATTTTCTTTTCAGTGTTTACAACCCTACAAACCATTATTTTCCTAAACACTTTTCAGCTGCAGCTTTTCCGTGACATGCACGAGAACCTCGCTCAGGCCCAGCACGTGTATCCTCTACGTGTTACACTGGGGCACGCTTTTGGCATCAAGGGTCCAGATAACCCCCGGTCCTCGGAAACCAACTCACAAGAAGGAATTTTCCCCCTTCTCTTTCCAGTGTGTTTGATCTTATCGTTATTCAGCCCGATTCCACTACACAGGCAGTATTGGAACTTGTTAGGTTCCAATTTCTTGTTTTTATTTTTTTTAAATAGCCTGTGTGTACAAACAGCTTTCCACATTGCGAATTAATAAACAGCGTTGTGCAAACCTCCCAGCCACAAACCAGGGGTTACTGCAGTTGCCAGGCAGCTTTTCCCGAGTTCCTGAGAACAGGGGTAGGGCTGCTGAATACCTGCAGCTCCTGACCAGCTGCAAGTAACAACACTTCTATTTGCAACAAGCTCAGAAAACCACTTTTACTAACCACAAAATGGCTCGGTAATGAGAAGGCAATGAGCACCTGAAAGACTTCTGGCTACAAAAAAGTCAGCGCTAAATAAAGCAGAGACAGGACAGGGCAGGAGATGCACTTTTCATGATTGCTTTTTCACTGGCCAGCTCCCTGCTCAACCTAGATGTGTGAATTAAGCTCTATTTATAAGCCTTGCACCATTTTTTTTAATGGCCTTAATATAGTGCAGTTGTTATTTTGTTTCTGTTGAACGTAGCAACAGGAAACCCTGTCAGTCCTGCAGCAAACTTTCCATTCCCCTGACACTCCCATTCCTGCAACAGAAAAGCCAGATTTCTAAAGAGGTGTTTGATGGGGTGGGGAGGTGGAGAGGAAGAAGAGAAGAAAGCACACACACAGTCTCCAAATGCCTGTAAAACATGCAAAATGGAAGCCAAATTCAAGGTTTCTTTACTTTTTTTTTTTTTTTCTTGTTTGAGAAGCAAGCAGCTGGAAATAAACTGATATAATAAGAGGACAGGGAGTGTCCTAATTTGTATCTTCTAAATATATCTTACTGTATGGTACCTAAGTATTAGTGGTGAAAATGATCTCTAATAAAGGGTCAGTAAAATAACATCAGCATCTTAATGCTCACGCATGCCAGTAACAAAAGACATATCAAACAGCACGGATTTTACCTTGAAAAGCTATTAGCTCCAGTCCCCGGGTAACTCATTGGGCAAACAGCTACAGAAATTAAGCCTTAACTTGTTAAAAACAAAATAAACCTGATTTTATTACAAGCTTTGGCAAGACTGTTCTTCTGCCTAAAGAGCTTTACTGTGGGATGAGCAAAGTTTTTGGTGCTCCACCCTGTAATGTTAACTCATCTCCCCAGTATTTTTTTTTCTTTTAACAGCTTCATAATGGCAAGCTAACACACAAACACAGCTGCTCAGCGGCAACGTGCACGCACACAGGCTCCGAGCAAGCTAGCATTTACAAAACACTCTTTTTCAGGAACAAGAAACTATATATAAAGCCCAGGAGCAAAAGCAAATCCAGCTCAGAACGGTGAGACCAAAAACCTCAGCTCCTGATAAAGCACATCACACACTAGGCGTGTTTTAAACCAAAAGTACATTCCTGTCGAGCTCGGTATTTACATTTTTTATCGCAGACGGTGCCTAGAAATGGCAAAGCAGAGGGGTCGGGGGAATGGTAACAAAACCAACACAACTCATTTCACATCTCTGGCTTGGCCTTTTCCTATGGCTTCCCCCCTGTGAGGAATTTGGGGGTTTCCCTCGTGTTTGATCCCTGTACGTCGTCTCACTGCTCACTTCAGTTTGGATAATGACCTTATTCATACAAATCCTTGTTCAGCGCTGCCTCATGAGGAACCTTTCGGGCCAATCTGTGTTTCACAACCCAAACGTGGCTTAATCTGGAGCGTTTTAGAAATGCAAGAGCTAAAAAAGCCCACACTATATTTAAAATGCTGAAACAAAGCGTCACAACGAGCAACAACTTTCAGCCTTGCAAAAGGCTGCAGAAGGAAACCAGCAGTTTAGGTGGCCGTGTCCCGCAGTGGCGGCACTTCTTTAAAAAGCACATTAAAAATAGCAGGTAACAAAGCATAAATGACACTCACCGCTTCCTCGCAAGCTGCGCTGTCTCTGGGATCTTTCATAAAATCCACCTCATCTTCAGTTTTCATTTCCAACTTCCCTGTGAAAACAGAAGGTTTGCACAGGCAATTTAAAACAAACTTCGCTCGGTGCTGCTGAGATTTTTCTGTTTATTCAAACCAGTCTCAAAAAAAAAAGAAAAAAGAAAAAAGAAAAAAAAAAGAAAACCAAACCCCTTCAACAAGTCCATTTTACTCCCGACATCTGGTTTCATTCCCGACTTTGCTGCTTGTTTGTTATTAGTTTTAACAACTATCGTGTCTGGGCTGAAGGAAACTATGAAACAGCAGCAAGCCCAGGGAAAAACGTGCGGCTGGGCTGCTCCTGGGAGGCTCTAGGTGAGGCTGAGCACATCTGCGTGTATTTGCCCATGTATTCATTTGGCTCCCATCCCTCCAGCTAAAGAATCAAAGTTTTTGCTCTTTTTCTTCTCACCATAATCGGAAGAGAATGCACAAAATGAGCCTTGCCTTCTCCACTGATATTTTCACTGCTGAAAAAATCACAAGCTTCTAAAATTCAGCCCTGCCTTCGGGATGCTGGTTTGGTGCCGGGACTAGGAAGGCCAAGCCTCCTCTGGTGGACTTTACAAAGCCCCGGCTGATTTCCCCCTCCTCACCACCGCAGTGGTACAAATGCTCTGTCCCTTCTGCTTTCTCTGCCCAGCAAAACCATGAAAACTTTCATCAGTTGCCGCTCCCCAGGGGTTCCCTTCTGTGTACCTTTCCTTGGCACGAACATCAAAGCTGTCAAAATCTTTTTCCCCTAAGCCAACAGCTCTCACAACACCCTTGAACACCAGGAATTAACGTAAAGAAAATGATGCTTCAATGACAGGATTACTGTCCGCAAAGCAGTTTGTTGAGCAAACTCATTTATTTTTCCCCAGGGGCTTGTGGCAGTGCCATGCCCACGCCATGGCCACGCAGCCCAGCGTAGAGGAGCACAGAGGTCAAAGCTGGAGAGTGGCTGTGTTAGGGCCAAAGCCCTGCTCTGATCCCGCTCACTCTCATTTTCTCCTAAAACCCAACACCCCAGGAATGTCATCGCCTTCTAAAGGGAGATGCGTGTTTGCAGCGAGTTTTCCCGTTCAAGGCGGGGATTTTGCAAGAGGATGCCTCCATCTCAACTGGAAAACTGCCGCAGCAACTGCTGCCAATGGCCTTCCATTAGCATTAAATCTGTTGTTGACTTTGGGGCTTTACAGAGATCTGGTTTTGCAATGCACTATTGATAAAATAACCCAACGTTACCACCTCAAATGGGCACGATTTTGTCTCAGTTAGACGCGTTTGTGTGCTGCTAGTGGCAGACTCAGAAATCCGAGGTGACGCTACGAGCTCCTGAAAGTCCCATTTGCTGGAGAAGCAGAAATCAGGGTCACAAGGAGAACTGCTTGAGGTCACAGCAATGCCATGATGGGGAGAAATGTGCTCTGACAGCTGAGAGATTGGTTCCAAGGTATAAGAAGGAAAATGCTGGTGTGCTGGGGACAGAAGCAACACAGCGATACTCGGGACAGTGTAAGAACTGGAGGAACAAGCCACGGGCCAAATGCTGCTGTAGGCATCAGAAGAAAATCAGGAGATTCCCAGTTCTGCTTGAGATTTCCTCTGTGCATCTGCACGAGTTACTAGGGCAGAGTCTCTGCTTCCCCATCTGAGAAGCAGAAACCCTAATGACAATCCCCTCCCTGATAATGGCCTTGAAAGCACAGCCCGGGCGGTGCTCGTGGCATTTTCATGTCCTGAACAGCGTGTCAAGAACACTGCTCCCTTTAAGGTCAGCAATTAGCATTTCAGCTCAGTCCTAGCAGGATCAGACCTTCATTTTATTGTCGGGCTAGATAAAAATCAAGAGTTTTAAATAGCACAAACACATGGTTTGTGTGCTGAGGCTTGGGTGCTTCACTTCCACGTCGCCCTCAGGGTGAAACACAAGGGCATCTTTTTTTGCACTCTGTCACTTATTCATAAACTGCTGCTCCGAAGCATAACCCCAAACTAGAGACTGGTATTACAATATTACCACAGGCCTTTAGGGCACAGAGCACCTTACCACAAGTGCAGTGTCATTAGCATCACTCGTTATCGATTCACCCTGCTCCTCCACAAGGGGAAGGAAACTATAGGAAGTGCCTGGCCACGTCACCACGAGGTGAGGAGTGGTAAAACTCAAATAAGGCGATGTGCTTCTACCTGGCAATGGGGGCTCGTTTTAAAGGCTGAGACCTACGAGCAGATACTCCAGGGAAGTTTCTCCCAGGAGAAGCGTTCAAGAGCAGTGGTTATGGCATTTGTAAATGTGAGATGCCTGACCCCGACCATGCAGCCAGGGTCACTTGCTGTTGAGAAGCTGCATCTACCTGGAGGAGTTCTGTCCGCACAGCCAAGCTGCTGGGACACATCCTGTTACCTCTCCATGCCCAGCCTACCGTCGTGGCGTGCTTTCCAACCCTAACTCCCTGCTTGTTAAACAAAGAGCTTAGCTCTGCCCGGCTGCAAATAACGTCACTGGAGGACCCACTACTCGGCTGTTAACTCAGCTCTGAGTTGAAATCTAATGGCTTGAGGAGCTGCCTTAGGAAACCAGGATCTTCTATATCCATTGCCTTCCTTCAATTTTGTGATCAGACGTGAGATGTTTATCTGGATAAGAACTTGTCCCTTTGAGGTCTCTGTTTTGGGGTGAGGCTGAAACTGATAAGATGCGACGAGAAAAAGCGGTATGTATTTGAGAGCAATTTCACAATATAAATAAAAGAAAATAAAGAGTTCAACTTCTGATTTGGAGGAACGGCAGCAGCAGCAGCAGCTGATTGCATGTCTGATAAATTAGCATGACAATAAAAGCCTCTGACCACATGTGTTTCTGAGAAACAGCCTCGTGACCTGCACTTCCTTTGAGAAGGCTCTACTGTCGGCTCTTGAAAAAAAGATTTGATTCATTCGGAGCACCGACTACTCACAAAATCCTCTGTACAACCCCAGACTGCAGGGAAAACTCCCCGACACTGACACAGCAACAAGGAATTCCCACAAAGCCTTGAAGGCTGCTGCAGCAGGAGCACACAGAACGCGCCACACGAAGCGCAGGCATCAACGTGCAGAGACGTACACACTAACAGCAACAAACGAGTCCCGTGTCCCAAATCGCTGCCATCTCACAGTTCTAGATCCTGTTTTACAGGACAATAAACGGTTGTATTCCCAGGTCTTTTAACCCTAAATCGTTATGCGTTTTAAACCTGTATCAGGATCACCTCCTCTTTTTCCCTTTCCATGCCCTAACACAGAACGATGCCTTACTATTACTTTTTAACTTCAACTACTAACTTGCTAAGCTGTTTTGTTCCATTTCCTAAAAACTCATCGTGCCTCCAAGAATCCAGCCAGAGATAAAAACCTGAGCTATAATGAGGCAAAAGCCAAGAAGCTCCCAGAGTTAACACTCCCAGGTATTGCCTTACAGCCACTCCCATCCCATTGAAATGTCAATCTGCCGGAGCACAAAAATAAATTTCTTTCTGAAAACAGCTTCCTAATCCACTTTTAAAGCACTCTACTTATTTACTAGCGAACTAATGACTAACGTTTACTGATTATCTCCTGACAAATAAACTTTCTAAAAATCAAAGAACTCAAAGAAAACTCAGAGAGATCAAAGAAAAAAGGATTTGCCAGAGCCACCCACTAGTGACCCCTCCAAAAATCAAACCTTTCCCCTGCCCCCAGTTATTCTGCTATCACGTAGCAGCCCAAATCCTCTGCCATCGCTCTATTCTGTATTTAGAATGAGGTAAAAGCTCCCAGCATTAAGTCAGCGAAAAACCTTTACAACTTCATGACTTGTATCACGGCAGGATTTTTCTTCTCTTTTTTTTTTTTTTTCTTTTGATTGTTCAGTGCTGTGAAATAGGATGCACTGTGTAATTTTCTCATAGCAAAAAGAAAAAACTGGCAACTGAAAAAGTTCAGCTGCTGGTGCTGAACAGCTGCCGGAACAGGTGGAATAGAAAGATCAGATTAGCTCCACGCTTCAGGAGCGAATCCACCTCTGATTTAACTCCAGCGACCAACTCACTTCCCACTCAGTCAATTTATCCAGGTCTGTTTCCCCTTTCTCAGCGTTACCTGATGGCGTTTTCGGGTATCTCGTGGTGCACGGGCACCGGGTCTAAGCCGGCCCCAGCGAGGCGCCGCTGTCCCACAGCATCCCTGCTCCCAGGGGAGCGCTGCTCCCGCTTCCAGCCGGCCGCAGCGAGCAGGGAACAAACTCCCGGCGAGCTCCGGCCCTGCCCAAGCGCACTGGAAAACACCCCGGCTGCTCTGCCCGACAAAAGCTTCGCAGACAGGAAAAGGCAGAGGGGGTAGGGCTGGCCCTCTCTTCTAAATGACCTAACCCCGCCAATTAGGACGTGGCTTTGCACAGTTCAGAAGGACACCGGCAGCTGTTCCAGTCGAGGAGGAAAGAAAACGTAAGGCAGCGCTGCCGTATCCTCTGACAGTACGCTAGCAAGAATACAGGGGGGAAAAGTGAAGGCATAGCTCACATTAGCACTAAGCTAATAAACCCTGAGGCTCACAATGAAGTACGTAACTTGAAGACACGGCGGTCGAAATATCTCCCTCCCATTCATTCCTTCCCCAGAAGGGATTTACGTGCTAGACATTCTTCTGCACGGCTTCATAGGAGAGGATGTCCTTTCCTTGCCTCCAGTGCCAGCCAAGAAACATCCATTTGGGCTGCAAGCTTTAATAGGTAACTTCTCAGACAAGAAAGCAAAAAGAAAGCACCCCCAAACACCTACACTTCCTCTGTAAGGCAGGCCTCATGCACTCACTTCCCTTCCTGTGCTGGTGCTAGGGGCAGCCCGACAAAGAAAAGCTGCAAAGAAGGAAACCGCCCGATTTTCCATACCTGTGCCAGGCTCGGCAGCTCGCGGTGCTGGGCTGACGTCCGTCTTCTTGGCGGAGGAGCTTAAATCTGCCTCTCCATTCAGTCCAGCTCCGACATCCACTGCAGGCTGGGGCTCGAGCCCCGCTTTTTCTGCTGCTTGTAGGTCAGGAGAAGAAGGGGTCCCCGCTGCAAACACGACGGCATCAAAACTTTTTACCATTTTAGGAGCTTTATCCACAGAGGAGCCATCGTCTGCCGAAACCAAACTCTTTACTCCCACGTGCTCTGGTGACTCAACAGCATTTAAGCCGGAGGAGCAGGGCGAGAGGGCTGACTCCGACACGGCTCGGCTTTGCTTGCCCTCGGGCTGTGCCGAGACCTCCCCCTGGGCTGTGGCAGGAGCAGCATTGCCCTCGCTGCCCGGACAAACAGTGTCCGTGCTGGAGTCGCTGTCGCACGTGGGCTCCTCTGCGATGGGCTGCAGCGCTGCCCTGGGAAGGACGCTCTCCAAATCCGGCTGCTCTTCCTCGTACCCCGTGACGGGGGCCATCGCCGCTATCTGTAATGCTTCTTCAGCCTCAAAAGCCACGCTCGGGGCTTCCACTTCCAAAGCATCCTTTAATTCGGGGGTGCTGCTGCGCGGGGAGATGTGCTGCGGGCTGGGACCATGCTCTTGGTGCGGCCCCGTGTCCGGACAAGGGTTGCTCCCCGCCACCAGCGACTCGCCCGGTGGCTCGGCTGCTTGCATGGCGCCTTCTCCAGCACCTGCTGCCCCAGCCTCGCCTGCTGACTCCTCGGGGACCGGCTCCTTCAGCCCAGCACCCGCACTGACGCCGGCTGCGGGCCCCCCTGGGCTGCAGGCGGAGGATTTCACAACCGTGGCAAGCAGTTCCTCCGACAAAACCTGCTCCCGGCTGCTGTCAGAAGCCTCCCGCTCAGGCTCGGCCATGCCTCCTTCTGCCTGAGGCTGGAGGCCATGCTCGGGAGGACCCGAGACCCCCGCATGCTCCCCCAGCACGCCGGTTACCTCGCCATGCTCCTGGCTGCGCGGCGGGGCCAGCTCTGCCGAGCCTGCCGCCGCTGCTGCTGCCACTTCCTGCTTTTGTTTAGATTCTTCATTATGAATTACAGAGGGTGTGCCTACAAAATTATCCTCTGCACAGTCTGCGCCCTTGGCACATGGAGATAATCCAGGGTCATTACCGCGCAGGGCCGCCTCCTGCCCGGGAAGTGCCGCTGCAGCATCTCCCGTCGGGTGCTCTGCGTCGGGATGGGGTGCGAGCGCTCTCACCTCGCTGCTCAGCCCCTCCTGCCCCGGAGGGCTTTCTGCTGCCTCCTCTCCGTCTTGTGGAGGCGCCTTCTCTGCCAGGCATGTGCTTGCATCCTCCAGAGGGAGCGATCCAGGCTCCTGCTCTCCCACTTGAGCAGCATCCAGTTTTAAACTGTCGCCCATGACATCGTTAACAGCGGTTTGATCAACAGAAGGGCAGCAGCTAGCAACTTCCTGAGCTCCGTTTTCAGAGTCTGCGCTTCCTCCATCTCCGCTGCTGCTGGTATCAGTTCCTACTGCCTCTTCTTTCTGGGCTTCACCACCCTCCCTTGCTTTGCCTGCACTCTCAGCAATCTCACCGCTTCCCTGGCCACACGCAGGTTCTGCGCTGCCTTGGTTAGCTCCACCACCATCACCATTTTCAGGGCCATCGGTTTCCACGCTGTCCTCCAGGGAGGGCGAGCTGGATTTGCCATCTGTGCTACCCACTTCCACCTGTCCTTCTTGCCCCCCACTCGTAGTGCTGTCCTGGCTTTCCAAAACAAGACCACGTTCAGGTGCACACGCAGGAGCCTTCGCCCCGTTCGCTGCTGGTAACGCTGCTGCAGTGCTCGCGGAGACATCCTGCCTCTCCTCCACACGGGCATCACCTTGGCTTTCCAAAAGGCCAACGTTTACCTGATCAGTGCGTGAGCCTGCTCCAGTCTCTTTGTTATCACCACTCTTGCAAAGATCAACAGAGACATCCCCAGTGCCAATACCTGTGCTCGTACTGTCACACGCCAGTACCACTCCCATGTTTGCATCCTCCCCACCCGTACAGTCAGTGCCATTAAAACCATGGAGCAAGGGCTGAGCAGCGCTGGCTGGCTCTTCCTCAGCTGCCACTCGCTCTTCTGGACCCGCAGTCCTCCTTTCGGTGCTCTCAGCCATCCCATCCTCTACCTGCTGCTGGCCCGGCGCCCTGTCAGCCGCCCCGGTACAGTTCCTGCACTCGGTCTGGCCCATGGCCACATCCGTGCCCTCCGGGGAGGCCGGGGCTTCGCCTGCAGTTTGAACCCCAGGAACAGCACTCTCAGCTGCACGCTCCTCGGCAGCCTGCGCTTCCTGATGGGTGCTATCCTTACTGCACAAGCCAGCTTGATCCAGAACAACTCCAGCAGATGTCATTCCAGCTTCCTCATCTGTATTTCCACAGGACGGGAGATTTACGGCCCCGTTTACGCCTGCATACGGGCTCGCTGTGCAGCCGTTCTCATCTGACACGGCCCCAGAGCCTTCAGCAGAGGCTGGCCCCTCCTCTTCCTTTTTACCCAACGTCACGGTATTTTTACTTTCACAAGAGCACGCTGGGCTCTCTGCGTCCCCCAGACTCAGCAAGCCGTTTGGTCCATCACTGACAGCTCCCAGGCTCCCACTGGGGCACTTGTCCTCCTGGTGGGCTTGGTCGGAGAGCTGCCCGCTGTTGAGGTGAACAACATCAGATGGACTCTCCTCACTTCCTTCTCCTGCCATTTCTTCCAGTTTGTGACACGAAGTGGCTGGGTGAGCACCTGGCTCTGCCCCGCTGCCGCAGCTATTCCCAGAATCTCCCGGTACAGACTCCGTCTGCTTCCTTAAACTCTGTAACAAGACAAAAAAACACAAATTATGATTATTCTCTGGATCCACCGAGTACAAGACCTGTGAACGCAAAGCCCTGTTTCATGTGACTCCTTCTCCTGCTGTGCTCCTACTTGAAGGGCAGAGCTACAGACGTAGTGCCGAGGCCGTGTTACCTGCTGGTTTTGTTACACAGCAACAATGACACTGTTAGAACAACGGGACTGTTGGCTGGAAGAAGCTTCTGGAAGACATCTAGTCCAACTTCCCACCTCAACCTGGACTATCACTAACGTTACCTGAGGTCAGACAAGGCTCTGGCAAGTTCCAAAAACCTCCAGTGACGGAGCCCCCACCGCCCCTCTGAGCCACCTCTTTCAGTCCGCACCATCCTCCTGTGAAGGATTTTTTCCCAGCAGCCAGTCCGACCCCCCCCAGGCTGAGATTTGTCCCTCTAACCCCTTCCTACACCATCTGCCTCCACCAGTAAGAGTTTGGCTCTGTCACCTTTGCCATTGCTAGAGTAGCTGCTGTACTCTTCGTTCTTCAGCGCACTTAAACTCGAGTTCAGTCAACAGCAGAATTCAATCTACCACATAATGCAAATGCGTACCAGCCCGGTCCCACGGGGCCTGAGCTGACACTGCTGCAGAACAACTTCAGACCCCTGCCCGACGGCACTCCCCGCTTCTGCCCAGCGTTGCTCCATTTCCCTCTTTTGCTCTGAACACTGCTCCAGACAGGGCACCTGCCCAACCCACTCAGCTGTCTCCTGCTTCTAGGACTGAACTCATCATCGAATCCACTCCTGAGAAATGCACGCATCATTAAATAGCTGAAATTTATTTCCTACGTGGAAAGAAAACACTGAAAATGACGGCACCGTATTAAAATTAGCAGTGCCATACGGTGGAACAGTAGCAAAGCACTCAGCTTGTCTCTTCTGCATTTCCTTTCCAGCACATCTGCCTTGCCCAGGATCCACCAAGCCTGATACAATCAAACCTTTATTTAAAAAGAATCATCTCTGTTTCAATATTATCTTTTTTCTTCCCTCTTCTCTGCTGCATTTCAGCGTTCACATACGAGAAAAAGCTCCTCGCTAAATTAACGAGCAACCTCAGCCCTTGGACGCACACCCCGCCGAGCTTCCTTGATTTTCTGCGGAGCGCGGCTCTCGAGGCAGGCTCTGGATTTCTCTGCACGCTTTCGGAGGACACGCTGACACGCTGACAGCAGGTGACGAGTGCTTGTGGCCCTCTAAAAATTCAGCACTGCTGAATCTATTTCAAGCCTCTGGTATTTTTTGCCTTTCTTCATAAAAATACTCAAAAAAAAAAAGTACCCTAGCAGTCTAACTCAATAGGTTCCTTCAAATCTTTAAGATTCTAAAAGTTCTCAGAGAAACAGGATTTCACCCCAAATATGCCAGCTTAAACAACCCTTTTCTCCCCGAGTAACAAAAGGAGCAGCGTGTTAGCTGATGCATTGCAGGGAACTTCTGGGTGTTGCATGTACAAACCGTGCCTAAGCCCATCCCTGCTGCGTCGAGGATATTGCACTTACTGTTCTTTCCACCCTGAGGTTTGAAAACTCTGACCACAGCCACCAAATCACTGAATCACAGACAACTGAACGCACTTCTGGTGTTTGCGATGGCTCTCCTGCTTCAAACAACCCCGCCGCCCACCTCCCCTGCAGCTGTGTATCTGCCAGCCACGATGCAGCTCGTGTTTTTGGAGGCAGCCCAAGGCAGGTGAGCAGGGGAGGCAGGCAGCACGGGCAGCAAAACCAGAACCATCTCCTCGGCCACCCAGCCCTGCAGCAGAGCACAGACACCGTGCTGCTGGTCCCCGGCCAGGACGGACAGACGGCCGCAGACAACGGTGACACTTGTGCTGGAATAAGCCGGAGGGGCGGCGGCAGCCCCAGCATCCTCGCGGTGAAGTCACTCTGCTGATAGCCTGAAAAATAGAACCGGCTCCAAAAGGAGCCAACTGGCTTCTACCCGACCCCAAATGAACCTAAACGCAATCATTACAGGGCTGCGCTCCAAATCCCAATCAGATTAGATGTGAAGTGAAACAGCGCTGGGAAGAAAAAGTCTAAACATAGCCTTTTGTGATTTCTTTGTCAGACAAAATGTACCCATCTGGCACTGGCTCTAGCAAGCAAGGAACGAGCTCGATGTGCGGCCGTGCCTTAGTGCCAGCTGATGAAAAGGGGAAGTGCAGGGAGGCGATTTCACGGTTAGCTCTGCTTTGCCACTCATGCCACCAGTTCCTGTCGAGATGGGGAGTAATTAACATCTCCTGCTCGGGGAAGGGTGACCGATACCTCTGAACTTCCCTCCAGCCCAGCGCAGACTGCAGTTCTCTCTTTGCTTGCTTAAAGGAACAGAAATGCCTGGGAGCACTGTTATTTAAACCCCACACCCCCGTAGCAGCAGATTCATGAGTGATAAAGCGATGGCAGCTGTGCAACACACACAGAGCAGTTCTGAGAAGTTGCACAGAAGTGTCCTGCTGCTTCATCTTCCCCTCTTGAACACGTCCCTTTCGCACTGATGTTTAAACATTGAGAAGAAATCTCCCAAGCATCCACCTTGTACCACCATGAGCAGGGCTACGGGTACACACACTGCGTGGCTGGGGTGGGCTTCTCCAAACCCTACACCGAGGCACTAAGAAAACCACTGCTTTCCCCACCAGCTTTCCCTCTCCCCTCTGACCCTGTCATCTTTATCCGAACACAGATGTACCCAGGGTGCCAGTCCCCCAGGCCCTGACCCCCTCCAGCACACACACACGCCACCCAACAGCTGCCAGCAGCTGGAAGGACGATGCACCTCACCTCCATGAAGGTTTTCCCTGTCTGATGCCACGCTTCCTAACACGGCTTTATCAGATCTCCCCGTATTTCAGGGAGATAACAGGCAGGTGTCTGCCTGGATGTTTGCTAAGGACATCCAGAGCAAACGTCTAGACCCACTGGTGCACATGCCCCCAGACAGTGCCTGCGTGTGGACAGCCCACCAGGTGCCAGGCTGCTCGCAACAGCAGCAGCCACCCAGCTCCCTCTCTATTCAATAATGACAGGTGTTTCCTTACCCGGTGCTGGTGGCTCTGCATGTGTAGCTGAAGCTGCCGTATGTCGCTCTCCAGGCTGGCCTTTGTCCCTTCCTTGGTTTCAGCCGTCAGCAAGTAAACATCAAGCCGCCGGTGGTGCTTCACGCAGTACTCCCCGGTGTGCACCGTGTGAGACAAGGTACTCCAGGAGTCCGGCTCCCTGGCTTCTTCTCTGAAACGAAACCACCGCGGGTTAGTCTGTGAGCAAGGAGGGATGCTGCACGGCAGGACACGCACACTGTTCCTCACTCTGGACAGTCATCTAATCAATGGCCCA
The DNA here is from genome assembly GCF_011077185.1 of Oxyura jamaicensis. Taxonomy (NCBI): domain Eukaryota; kingdom Metazoa; phylum Chordata; class Aves; order Anseriformes; family Anatidae; genus Oxyura; species Oxyura jamaicensis. The sequence goes on from NC_048902.1 coordinate 14,897,569, forward strand.
AGAGAAGCAGAGCAACGGCTCCAGGGCCAGACACACATGCACACGTCTCCATCCTGAAAATGAATGTGATTTAGAGCCAGAGCCAGCCACGAGCTCTATTCCACAAGATCTTTCTCAGGTAGGGAGACCTGCTTTTATCCCCCAGACAAGAAGAACACAAGTGACTAATAGCAAAGGGCACTGCAATTGCTTTTAAAACAGAATTTATTGCAGGTGAAGATCACCAAAGTGGCTGCTGGAGAACAACAGATACCTGAAAGAAAGACTGCAGGGGGAAAAGTTCGAGGGAGCAACGATTTTTATGACACAGATACTACAACTTCTACACCGAAACCAGCACACCTCTTCACCAACACCCAACAGCCATCAAATTGCAGCAGTTTTGTCACTCCTGAGATGAATTCTGCTTGCCCTGTGAAACTGCTTCGACGTGAGACATCCTCAGTGTCGTGAGACCTCTTCCTTCTGCGGCAATAACACCGACGTTCTTCTTACCAAAGGAAAAGAAAGGAGAAAAGGGGGCTGTTGGAGGTCAGAATGAAAAACTAACTCAGCAGTTCTAGTTGATAGAAATCTCTGTTCAGTCATCTCAGACATCAGGCCCTGATTTTGCACAAGTTTACAACTCAGAGCAGCAATTCTTCACGTGGCTGCTCTCACCGAGCTGCACAGAAACAGCAGTGTCACTTTAACGGGGTGTAGAAGTCATCTTATCAAGGTGTTCATCTAAAGCTTCAGGTCTGTAGCTTTCATTTTGAACCAGAACTGATTCAGGAAACCAAAACCATCTTTTCATTATCACACGCCCTAATGAGAGAGGCAACTCCCAGGAGAGAACCGGGCAGGGATTGAAGGATGTGGGGCTAACGCTGACCTGGCATGGACATGAGAAACAGAGACCTCGCCATCGTCCCCTCCCTGGGACTGCAGCTGCTGAGCACTAGCCTGAGCCGACAGCATGGCCCCACAGCCAGCATCCCCAGATTTCCCTTTAGCTACAGGTTTCCCTAGAAGCAGCCTGGGACAGAGCTGTGATTGTACAAAAATGATGAAGGGACTTGACAAGGCACAGGTGCAGCAAACTCGTACCGTCCGCCAGGTAGAACTACACAACTGGCTGCACCTTGGCCCGCTGTTTTTTTCAGAAGCAGCAAACCCCTCCCGTGGGCCAACCACAAGGCCACCTCTTGGGAAGCTGTGCAATTTAGAAAGTGAAGTAGTAACGATCAAACACCACCACGAGCGGCAACAGCAGCAGGCAGAGTGCCGAGGGGAAGCCGGAGACAGCCGATGTGCTGTCCACAGCCCACCTCCTCTCGTGACTCATTTGGGGTTAAATCAGCACGACACAAAGCAAATTCAGACAAAGTGAATGTATGCCTTCCACCCTTTGCCATGATGTAACTCAATTGACTTCTACGGAATTACTCTTGATTTAAACAGAAGCAATATTGCTATAGAGGAACAGAAGGACGCGGAGTTTTTTGTGCTGATTTATATAAATCCGGTCATTGAGGCACTGGAGTCAACTGAGCCATTACAAGTGTGAAGTGGCTAAATAAATGACTTTCCTTTATCAAGGAAACACAGCCATTTCTGTCTGGAGTATTTTCCTTTTCGGCTGTCATGTATGAGAAATCACTGCTCGCGGGGCCACGCGGAGCACAACGAAGCAGGCAGCACAAAAACCAGGTTCACCCACTCATGAGGCCAACATCAGCAGGCTGCTGTGTCCTTTCAGACACAACAGCCTTCTCTGCTTTCTCACCAGCTTCAAGTGCACTTACAGGCGTCTTCAAATGGGCACCCACAAAGCAGCCTGTGGATCTGCAGGACCCTCGGTGGCTTCAAAGCCTCAAAACCTGGATGGGAATCACAGGCTTGAGCTGCCCCCTGCATCACGGTGGGCATCCCCACCACCACCCCTGCGACCTGCCACCTCCACCTTCTGGCAGCGATGTCTCAATCCACCGACTCCTCCAAGTCCTCCCTCTCGCACCCCGATGCATCCAGGCACTGACGGGCTGCTGCAGGGGACAAGTGAGTGCTCCCGAGCGTTAACGGGTTGGCTCACTGCTATTTCTGCTGTTCAACTGCTTTCAAGAGCAGGCAGATCACATGAGAACATGCTCCTGCTCACTTGTCCCCCTACGTTGAACTTAACCATTTGTGTCCCCCCTGCCTGGCTCGCTGCAAGCCCTGGGTTCTGTTAAGGTAACAAAAACACACATCCTTCCAGAAAATGTGCTTTATAGGCTGCACACTCAGTGCTCCCTCCCTGGGAAAGGTGCTCATTTTGCATAGATTAGCAATTTCTGTAGTAGCTGTAATTACGTACAAGCGCATACCCAAGCTGCTCTACTAGGAGATAAAAACAAATATGCAAATATTTACTAAAGATTTACTAAGAAACGTAGATAGAAACTCCTGCATTCGAGTAGTCTGAAAATCTCCTTCCATGCAGCACAGGAGCTTAAGCTACAGGGGAAACACATCTTATTATAGCATCTGACCAGCCTGGGGCAATTCCTTCTCACCCTCCTCTTTCAACAGCTTCCTATTGAAAGACTTGAAAGATCCCACTGAACAGAAAGTTTCCTTTGTACCGCCCCTGAGCCAGGCTTTTCCAGAAGAGACTATCTCACTTGGTTCAAAAGGCAAGGATTGACCAACGAGGTCCCCAGGGTCACTGGGGTGCCTCCACGTTGGGCACAGCCATGCGGAGGAGACCAGGAAGAAGTCCTCCATCTCCACTCCCTGCTGCTTCTGACCCAGCTTTTTGTTACACAGAGGCTTCCCAGAAGGGAAATCGCTGGCTTCAAGAAAGAACAGCGCTTGCAGGACAAAGGAAAGACTTACCAGCCGGCCCTTCATCCGCGGAAACGGGACTCAAGGAAGGATGCTGACCCCAAACGCTGCGAAGGGAGGAGCAAACCCAAACCCTCACCACCTCCAAAACGCTCTCGGGCCGTGAGCTGCTTGACCCAGGAGCTAATTCTTTTGCTCCAACCACAGCATCGCCTACTGCACATCTGACAGGAGGAAGACCACAAGCGATGCTATTTTTCAAACCTCCACCGAGTGCCCAAGCAGAGCCGTTCCCGGCGAAGGAGGAGCCGTGCCGCGTTTGTGTGCTGAACCTATTCTGGTCTCGTGGCGGGGCAGATAGGATGGCCCCGGGCCAAGGAGAGGCGGAAAGAGGTAGAGGAAAGCCTGCAGTGACACAGAGCGGCTCCCAGCTTCCTGCAGATACCGGCAAGATATTTTTATAAAGAGGGAAGATAAGTGAGAAGGGGGGAACAAAAAAAAAAAAAACGCGCTCTGACTGGAGGAAAAGCTCTGCCCGCCTTCAAAAGTTTCAGAAGCAGCCGTCGGTGAGAGAGGTTTGAAATTTGGCTGTGCTGGGAAGGGTTTTCCAGTACCCAGATTACAGGTTTTAACCGCAGGGGAGAGGAAGAGTGGGGAAGAGATCAGAAAAGGATCAAAATGGCCTCGGTGCATTAGGCAGAACCCCGTGAAGAATCCCACAGTTCCCCAGCCGGGTGAGGAAGGCGGTGTGGGAACTCAAGGTGTTATTTCCTGGGGATATCCCCTCCGCATTTCTGAGCCGAACAAACAAACGCCGCAGCGCTGCCAGCTCTTGGGATCTCACTGCGAGCCTGGCCACAGCTGCTGGGTGACTCTGAAAGCACCAGGTCCCACATTCATGTGATAGAGAAAATAAAATCTCTTAAAACAAAACCAAAAAAAAACCAACACCACAGCAACCAGTGTTATGGTTACAGCCAAAAACTAGGAAATGCTAGAATTTAGCTGCTCTTATCTGTAGGGCAAATAAAACCTAAACTGAACTTGAACCTCACATCCCTGGTCAAATTCTGATTTCTTGCTGTTACATTATCACACTGAAAAGAGGAGATGCAGCGTCTGTGGTCTGGGATAAGCAAGGACCGGTGCCTACTGGGGCAGGAAGCTGCCCGTGGTGGCTGCTGCACCACAGGTCCCTACCACGGACAATTTACAGACGTCAAGCCAACAGTCCCTCCGATGAAAATCTGCACCCAGATTTACCTGGCACCAGAGTCTCAGACCCACTTCCAGAAACCCGTAACACAAAAAGCCAATTTCCTAAACCCATCACGGAACTGGGTACGGGACTCTGAAGGATCTCTTTATTCTTCAAAGGAAATTGCAGGCTGCCAGCAACAAACAGCTACGGATAATGGCAGCAACTGCTCATTACGAACGGCAATTAATATTTAGTGGCAGTGCCATTACTCCTAAGAGAACCCAAGTGTCCATTTTCACTATTCCTTCCCTTAATGTCCTTCTAATATTATCAGTACTCTTTTTTTGGAAGGTATATGGAAACAGTTTCTTAGAAATTTGACCCGACAGAACAGAAAGCTGTTGCAGAAGCGTTGGGGTAATACAGGCTTTGTAGGGGTGCCATCAGCTTTTCATCAACAGCCTCATGGTCTTTAGTGGCATACGAAATACCAGTGCACACAAACACTTTCTTGGTCCCCCCTGCTTTTGTAATCATCAGCGCAAATCACACAGGAGGCTGAGAGCACAGGTGCAACTGGTATGAGCTAGATTGGGTTAAAGCAAATGCAAACACTGGGAAGTGATTTAAACGTGGTATTCATACTCCAGGTGCTTCCAAATGTACTGAAAGCCACAGAAAAGGAGAAAAAGTTTCTTACATAAGACAATTTTACAAAGCACTCACTAATTGGACCGCTTTTGATGTTGGAGGAAAGAGTTAAAGCTCATTAGCTGCAGCAGTAATGACCAACCCCTTAGAGCACTCCACACAGAACCGCAGTGGGTTTGGACACTGCACTCAATTCAGGACTGCACAACCTATCCTTCAATAACAGCTTAAACATTTAATGACTGGATTCAAAATATTTAATGCTCACTTCTCAGTCCTGTGATCAACACACCATACAATAGGAAATCATACAAGAGAGGCAAGCTGGCTTGTTCCTCAACAGCTGTTTGCAGAATCACATATCCTAAGTGAGCACGGCCAGTTATCTCAGCAAACAGAGCCTATTTTCTACCACAAAGGGGCTGCACTCTTAAACCCAAGCATTTCTCAGGCCTTGAAGTTAATTATATATCAAAAAATAAAACTACAAACTGCCAGCAAATATATTTGCCAAGCAGGATGATACATTCCATAGGATCCAATAGCTGTCCGTTGTTAAATGCATTTTTGCATTTGTTTTATTTTCATAGCCTTACCTAACAAGAAAGATGCCCTGCTTGGGGGGTGTATCTTCTCATATCTTACCAAATCTTCTCAAATCTCTTCTAAATCTCTCCTTTCTCCTCCTCACAGGCCTGTTTGCATGAACGTCACCTCCTAGGACCTCTGGTTGCCAAGCAGGGTATCAGAGACAGTAAAATGCTGTTCCTACCATAGGGACAAAGTCTCTCCTCTTTCTTCTGTATGCAGAGGTGGATACATACAAAACAAAGACAAGGAGGGAGCCAACGAATGAAAATACAAGTCTTAATAGGGATGCTGGAAGACAGTAGGAAAAGAGGAAAAGCTGGAGCGTGCAGTGGGTGAGGAGGTGGAAAGAGGGAAGCACAAACTCTTCCTGCTCCATCACGTTCAGACCTGACTGCTCCCACTCCCCTCTGCTCCTCTGCTGTACTCTTGGGGCCCGTGGAAACCCACGGCACCTCAGCATCTTTCCAAGCTGGAAGAAATATCAGTGAAACAACCACGTCCCAGAAAGTCATCTCAAAGTTCAGTAACACAGAGCCACAAGACCGGATCCTGTTGGATCGCTCCTACTCCCATGCTTCTGTAGCCAAACTGCATCCTCGCAACACATGGATCTCTCATCAGTTCCTCTCTCGTTACCTTTTTAATGACTTTGAATGCTCCTTTAAATGTTAATCCTGAGCCAGCACTCACAGAGACAAAGGCAGCTGCTCTCCTCTCCTAACAGACTGCACAATGAGAGCGAGCCGTGCCCTAAAACCTACTGCCCTGCACCCCGCATAGCGATCAAAAGGTTTTGTTGCTTGGTTTGGGGTGGGGGAACGGAAGGAAAAATGCTAGATGATAGTGTTACTTCAGTAAACTTTTTCTTGGCTGAGCCTGGTTAGCCAAAAATAAAATTATCTATCGTGGTGGCAACTTCTGGGGCACCTGCATGTCCCCAGCTGCATCCCACCCGTGCTCGATAATAACGGGAGAAATAAGTAACCCAGGGGAGACTGGGAGCTTTCACAGCCAGTTCCCAGCTCACAGTTAAGGCAAGAGCGCAGACGGGACGGGGTCTGAGCACCCCGTTACACGCACTGCCACAACCCGGCCATGAAGTCACCTTCCAGCCCCAGGAAACTTGTGATTTTGGAAAGCATCTGCACCACAGATGGCCCGTGTCCTGTGCAGACTGAAGTTAATGGAACAACCTCGCAGCAACGTTAGATTAAAAGTGTCCGGCTTTAACTGTTGTCCCCATTTGGCAGCGCGCTGTAAGAAATGCCTGATTTTAAGACCACGCTTAAACCACCTGCTGAAGACGAACTGGACGCTTCTGACATAAAACACATGCTGAAAGGACGTGCTGCTTTGGTGAGCTGAGAAATGAGATGCCAGACAAATCCTCTTGCAGCTCTGGCCTAGAAAACCAGAAGAGTGTATTCAATTACCAAAGCAAAGTCACTGCAAAAGCTTCCTCATCTGAGAGGCACCACGGAGCTTACAGCACAGACTCCATCAATTACTTACATAAAATCAGAACAGCAAGTGATAATCCAGTACTGCAAAATGGTCACCAAACACTCCTGCTACCAGGGAGCTATTTCTTGTACGTGTTAATTAAATCTGGGTCAGTTTAATTTTGGAAATACATGCTGCTAGTGGCTGATGCCTTCATATCCTGGGCCTCCTGGCTGTTACCAGGATGTTTTACACACAGAGCCATACAGAAGTGCTCCACAGCAATAAGAAGCAAGCAGGGAAAACAGCAAAAGCAAAACTAAGGTGAGAGAAAAAAACTCAAGAGACTGTTAAAGTCCCGAATCCTTCCCTCTGCAGGGACTGGAAAAATGCTTTCTTACCGACTTCACTTTTCTCTGCCTCCCCTTTCAGGGGGCATAAATCACTCACAGCCGGGAAGGAACGACCAGCATTTGGCTTCGCAGAAAGAAAAACCTGCTAGGTTTGGGTTGCTGGACAGAACTTTGTTGTGCAGCAATGAAGTCGGATTACCAATCAGCGGGTGTTTCGCAGAACGGCACTCCGACTGCCCCGACATTGTGAACACTCGCTCCTTCTTGGAGCCATTTTACTTGCCTGACTTGCAAAGCACTGAAGAACATGGAGCTGGCAGGCAGATTATATTACTACGCTGAGCTGGATTTGAAAACACCAACTAGTGCAAAATGCAGCTGTCCCGTTGCAGAGGCCAAGTTACTCACACGGAGCGTGCTCCCCCTGGTTAACAGCCCCGCTGCCTCTCCCGAGCCCTCTCTTCTCCAAGGAGCACGGCAGACGAGGGCTGCCAACGCCCTGGAGCAAGCATTGCCCAATTTAAACATAAGGAAGTAGCAGGCTTCAAGGAAGGAGCCTCCGTTTCTGAATTCACTCATACCGCAGTCAGAAATCGCTGAAGCTCAGAGAGAGCTGTGCAACCCGCCTGGTGTCTGAGGCTTTTTCATACAAGATCAGGTGTATTTAAGAAACAACCGCCAGCCAAGCTGCTAGCAGGCATAGAAGAATATTCCTAGAGAAAACCCTTCCATGCTTTTTGTCCCTAAAAAAACAGACGCACCCTTCTGCACCATCCTATTCCATTTGTATTGCGGGACGTATGCTTTAATCTAGAAGATAAAACGAGCACCCTCAGGGATGCCACGCAACCGACGAGCACTGCTATCAGCATCTCGTTCTCCAGCTCAGGCAGCCCACACGGGCTCCTCTGCAGCCCCTTGCTTCAGCCTCAAAAGCAGCATCGTGTACCTGTCCCGCCACAGGATGCAGGAGCCACTTCACAAGCTCGAGCCTGCAGCAAAGGCGACTCCCAGGCTCGCACCATTTCGCTAGAAGTCATCTTTCATTTTTTCAAATCAACACCGGCAGCTGAAAAGGGAAAGCTCGGCTGATAAACAGAAATCCAGAATGTCACCAGCGTAATTGAGTTTTTGAGAAAAATATTTATGCTGCGGCTGAATCAGAGTGCTCTGCAGCTGAACCCAGACAAAACTGCATCAGCGGAGAAGGTTTTGTGCCTCTACCCTAATTACAGCCAAACTTCACCCCTTCCCCATGCTGGCCAGGAGGATCATTGTGAAGCGCGGGGTCCTGCAAATTAGCAAGCAAGTGAACAATAAAATCCCCCCAAGGATAATGCATCACAAAACACACTGCGTTCATTTATTTTGTGAAGTGCAGTTTAATTACTTGTAAAAATAATGACTCCTTTGTATGGGCTCTCGCTAACATGCGTTGCTGCTCCGTATTTTGCTGAGTGGTACGAGTTGTGTGCCAAATTTCTGTGCGTGGATTATACAGCCTGTGCAGAAGCAGAGCGCAGAAAAGCGATTGTACAGCATCCATTGTGTTCTGACAGCACATAAATGATATATACTCTTGTCGTGGAATTTGGCTGCTTTTCTCTATTTTGAAACTCACTAGTTCTCCCAGCAGGGATTTTCAAGCCCTGATCCCATGCAACTGCAGAAAGCAGCGAGCACCAGGAAATGTCTGCTGTGCAAACAGGACACCTTCGTTTTGCAGCCACCGTCCCCACGTGCGAAGGGCTGTGGCGGTCCCCACATCACACAGCACTGCCACCACTCCGGGCAGCCCCGAGCTCGCAGCATGGCACCTTGCCTTGTCCTGGGCATCAAGAAGGGGCCCTGTGACTTCCAGCACCCATGGCTCAGGGCAGCCTGCTTGCAGCACTGCACACAGGTAGCACGGCTCTCGGAGCCACGGCCGTCAGATTTCTGCATCATATTTCCACCCAGAAGTCCAAGACAAAACTAACCATAATTCCACTTAACCCACGCAAGCAGTTTAAGGATTTATTAAAAGAAGGGGAGGCAGCACCTTGACGGTACTGAGGTTGCCACAGTGTCTCATGTTCAAAGATGAGCTGCAAAGGTCACCAGAAAGATCCCCTGGCTTACCGCAGCAGTGCTCCATGAATGAATGGCAGAGGGCAATGCCGTGTAACCCACGTGCTCATTTTTTTATTCCACCAAGCGAGAACTGCCATCCCACTATTGGAACTGGTTGTGAAATACACTACCAAATACACTGTAATAGCTGTTGTAATAGCTCTGTTTGCTTCCCTTTTCTTTTTAAATTAACAGCACTACTAATACTCAGATAGCTCTCTTTGCTGTGAGCTCTATAATCAAGTTTTGGCTAATTTAAATTTATTGATAGGATGCAAATTCTCCAAGGTAAGATTAATGATCTTAAGAGAACAGTGCCGCAGTTACAGGACAACTTGGCATATTCCAGTTTTACAGGATAGCCCGCAAGAGTGATGAGTATTTTCGCAGTGCAACTGTTGTTGAAATCACATGGTGAAAAAAAAAAGTAACACTGCCATCACCTCTATATTGGTTCAACGGTGGTAAAGAAGAGGTTAGAGCACAGTTCCTGTCCCACCCTGCACCTCCTTCTGCATCCCCACTTGGTTTGTGGATGGCTGAATTATTAAAGATGAAACTTCAATGCAATCACTCCAGCAGCAGATCTGATTTGTTCTGCCCCTAACATCCTGTCCAACAACTACAGAGGGAAGAGTAATTTACAATTTGTAGCATAAAGAAATGTTGCGTGAGAATGTAGACAACACAGAAGACTCCTAAACATGACATTGGGTCACTCAACATAAACCCTAAGCATCTGTAGATTCAAATCAGAAAAACAAAGTTAATAACGAAGCTTAAGGGGACTAGGCATCAGAATAACAGTCATGCAGACCAAATCTTTCCTTTCTACAAATACCCACCCCCCAGACTTATTTCTGCTCTTTGTCTTTATTATCTGCAGCTTTTAAAGCTAGTACTCCAAACACTTGCTGTTCAAAAGCAGCTTTCCATTTTCTGAAGGATTCCTTGTAAAACGCTGCAGTAAATGCTCATGCAAGTCACTGGCTAAGAGCTGGCAAGACTTGGCTGCTTCTCAGCTTCTGTTGTAAATACCTGCATAAATTTTTACCTAAATTCTTACCTATCCTGCTAGATGTTTATTCTCTACAAGACGCTGCCGTATTTCAATAAAATTGTTGTGGCCTTGCTTAACCAAAAACCTCCAAATCTACAAAATAAGAACGTGACAGTCCCAACCACCACCACAAAGCCTGCCAGCTACGCTCTTTTGGACAGCTGTACTTGTTCGAAGCAAAGCTCTTCCTCTTGTGTTTGCATAAGGTTAGTCTCAATTGGGCGATATTACAGTGATTCATGTTGGGCTCCGAGGGACTGCTGGAAACAGAACACTGTGCAGTAGAAAAGGAGAACCCAACACGGTTATTGCACTTACCATAAATGCTAAGGATGTGCCCCCGTTGCTTCTAGCAATAAAGGTAAAAGCAAAGTTATAGAAAAAAATGTCTTTAAGGGTAGAGTATAGCTCTTAGACACTCCTCAAGGATAAAGTAAAGGGAAGCATGACACGGAGAATGGAAAACAAGCAGAGTAACCATTAAATCATCCTTACTCCGTCAAAAGTTGATGTAACTTCTGGTAGCCTCTCTCCAAGGCCAGGCTCACGGGTGTAGCGCCTTCGTTGTTGTGGATGCTGAGCGCTCCTCTTCCTCCTGGCTGCTGGAGCAGAAACCATGTCAGCCGCAGCAGACCCAGGCGCACCGCGAAATGCATCAATGTCTCCCGAGGGATGTTCTCTGGGAATAAAGAAGGAAAAAGAAATAGGAATTTTCAGGCTGCAGTTGAGGTGAATGCCATTTCCCCACATCCTTGCTACTGGAGACAAGCCATGCACACGCCAAGGACTGCACAATGGCTGGCACAAAACTGGAGGTGCTGACAGCCAAAAAGCCAAGGAACCTAAACACTGCAGCACCTGGAAAAACATGCTCAGCACAAGCTGGCTGTGAAATCCAGGAGAGCCCAGTGCCTGAAAGCAAGGGACTGGCTATGGTGAGACTGACCGTGCTCAGGACCTCTCGCGTAAGACTGAAAGACCACAGAAGTCAATGTGAAAAGAACGGCTTCATGGGCAGCCACGACTACCACAAAGCTGCCCTATAGAGCCCAACATGTTTGGGTCGGGTTTTCTGTACATGCAACCCCTTTTTTCCCCCATGCCCAGGACCAGGTTTTAGGAATGTACGAGTTATGTTATTTAACGGGACACTGATTTGTCCCAGGGCATGAAGCAAATGAACTGCAAGTGAAGCACATATGCAGAGCGGTTATAAAAGAGAACAGTTTAGCCTCTCATATAGACATGAAAAAGTGAGGGTTTTGATTTCCTGGTTTCACTGTGCCTTAGACCAGCTTTTCTCAGCTTTCCACAGTAGCTCTGTAATTCTGAGTAGCAGCATTTATAAACTAGTAATCTCCTCTGCTGCTTTTTATGTTTAATAACCGTGACCTTCTAATTTGGTAAAAGTCACTCTTGAGCCTAAGCTTTCATCTCGGAAAAGTATCCCCCTCCTCTAAAAGCTGCAGCCCTGCAGCTTTGCTCTGAAAAGCTTCAACCAGAAATGGGCTCCAGATGCACTGCTGAAATACGGCACTAGCAGATCAAAGCGTGGTACTTCTGTAGGGAGGGCAAAAGCATTTGGGTTAAAAAAACTGCAAGAACTACAAATTTGTTCTTTTAATTAACAAAGGATTTTGGTATTGACTGGCAGCACCACCAACAAAAAAGCACCAGCTGGGTCTGCGTAAACCACGCCAATGAGCACGCTTGGTATAATACCTTCAATATCATACCGATGATTTATTGGGGCATTAATTTGGTCGCCAGCCAAGCCTATACAGTAGATTTAAAAATGCAAGTGCATAATGCATCTAAGATTTAATTAAGTATTTTTTTTCCCCAAGAAGCATGCCTCCAGAGAAATCATCTCTTCAGCGGGCTGTTGTTTTTCTTGCTCACTTTCTTAAGGGACATCATTAAGACCTTTAGTGAAAAACAAAGCAAAAAGGGGGAGTTCTGCCCTGCCTGACACACAGTTTTTCCCCACATTTTGGAGAAGAACTAATCTGTATTCAAGAACCAAAGCTTTCTGGCACCACCTTTCTTCCATATGACTCCAAATTGGGTTTCTGGGCTACAAACCAAGCCTTCCTCCCTAACCTCCTCTTGATTACCATAAAGCAAAACCATGCTGTCCTGAATACACGAGTACGTCTGAATGGAGGTTCCAGCTGATCAGGGGAAAAGGGAATAGCTGAGCTCACTAAGAGACAAATTCTCAGCCTGTGGGAGAGTAATGACAAGGATTTTGGTGTCAAATGCTATGGAGTGCAGTGCTTTAGAAATAAACAACCAACAAGGTAGTTAGTTAATCAACAGCTGCCAGTCTTGGCCTTAACGAATAATGAAAAATAACACACCCTATAGATAAGACATAAGGGAAAAACTACAGAGGAGGTTGCAAAAGGGAGGAAGTGTGGATACAGGTGGGACTTAAGTGGAGTGAAAGCAGATGCCCAAGGTTTCACTCGGGGAACTTGTACAAAATTCCAACATTAGCTGTAGGAATAAACTGGCAGTCAGCTAGCATAATTAAAGCAATACAACTCTTCCTGCTGCGGATGTAGGAAGCACAAAAGCACTTATGTTGGAACAAATGACTGGTGTCCAAATAAAGAACGTGTAGCACTGGTCTGACCGCATCTGTTCCAGCAAGGGAGCTCCTGCTCCTGCTCTAGCTGCTTTGTTGGAAGGGGACATCATCTTCCTCACTGAAACGGATACCCTCGCACCAAAACTGAGGAGGGCTGACCTGAAAAGCACAAGCACGGACTCCCGGATCAAAATCCTTCCTCCTCCTTCAGCCGAGAGCTGCACAGTTAGGCAGCGGCATCTTTTACACCCCAACTGATGGTTCACCAGCAAATCACACACCAGCTGCAGGCTTGGAAAGGTGTTGGCTGCTGCTCATCCCACCCCTGCTCCAGCTGGGTGCCCCTCCCTACCTCCCATTTCCAGAGAGGAAATGCCCCTCCCGATGTCCCGAACCTTCATGGGAGTTAAGCTGCTCGTTTGACTGCGCTTTTTGAACATCCCACCCTTTTCCCCATTCTTTTAAAACAATCTTCACTATTGTCAGGCTAGTGGATGCAGGTGGCTGGAGGTGTCTACAAACGCGACTGAACGGTCGTGGCACTGCCCCAGTGCCTCCGAGCAACAACGGCGTGCACAGAAGACGTGTACAAGACATGGCGTGTTGCCATCCCGAGCGTACTAAACACACAAATTCACTCTCCAGGCCCAGCTGAAAGGATCTGCCTGACATATAAACTGGCCCGAGGCCATCCTGACAGATGGGCATGGATGATGGCAGCACAGAGACGAAGTACTGCGCATACAACAACCGCGGGGCCCTGGGCAATGGCTTTAGAAGGTTTTGGAGTGTGCAAAAACTTGCACAGCTACAGTGAAAAGGCGCGTGCCATCTGGGGACTGGATTAACTACTAACATGCAATGAAAAATACATCTGCCTGTGTACAGCATTGCTCAGAACAAGCCAAGAGTACTGCACTGAGTACGGGAGTGCTGCGGGATGGAGAAGGGAGGGAGGCGGGCAGCAGCCCTCCAGCCACCCTACCTCTGAAGGGATGCAACTCGTACCACAGGACACTGGAAATTCAGCCAATGTTTATAGTGTCCTGGCATGGCGTAAAATGCCTGCTCCAGCTACGGAGAACAACAAAGGCTTTAACAAGCAATAGCCTGAGCTTTTTCTCCTACCACACGTCAAACATGAGCTTCTCATCTTAAAATGGCTGTTCTTTGAATGTCAGCAAGAAGGTTCTTGCAATTAGGAAACTGTGGAAATACAAGACACACGATACTGGAAAGGCCAAGATTGTTTTTGTTCCTTTCTCGTTTCCTAGTAATAGGCAAGAGTTGAAACATATGATTATTGTCCCATAATGGCAGGGCACTCTAATCCAGCTGGCAAAACAGAAGACTTTAGATGTATTATTTTTATGTATTTTTCTTTGCAGCTGTGACACATGAACAGACAGTTTATCTGGGTAACTAAGGAAAAAAAAAAATCTGTAGAAGAACATCAAATGTACTTTGCTAACTGTAAAGGATTAAAGTTTAAGGTGCTATTATCACTAAACAAAAAAGCATTGAAGAGGAAAAAAAAAAAGCAGTTTGGGTATGACACATCTGAGAACACAAACTGTTCCTTAGGTAAAAACTTTTATTTTAATCCTGATTAAAGAACAGTAATAATAAAAATAAACTATCCCTTTTAAAAACCTGCTGTTTATTTAGAGTTAGCCACGCCAAACTGCTCACTTTATCCTTCACAGGCTCAGACAGCTCATTGAGGACGAGAAAGCCATGGACGGGAACAGCTCAGAGTATCTCTCACTCATCTTCCTGGGATGGTGACCTTCACTTTTTCTCAGATGAAATCATGTGTTCTTGGCAATTCTGAAATCTACCATCAAACCTGGCCTCAGAACTTTGTTCTCTTTGTTTTTGGCTGGAAATGTTCTCAGTGCTCAGCTCAAACCTCGAGAAGCACAGGGAGCAGAAAGCAGAAACAAGCTGTCACTTTATGCCGAGGTCCTGCGTGAAGGCTTGAGAGACGAGTACCAAAGGAAGGTCAAGGCGAAGTCACTGTGTTTGGAGTTTCAAGTTCAGTTAATAAAACGATGTGTGGGTAATTCTTTTTTAGTCTTATAAACAATAAATTTTTCAAAGCACACCGAAGGATCTTCATGTCCTCATTCCCACTAATATCTAAGGGAACAGAAACGCTCTCATGCCAACGATTTCTCAGCCACAGACCGAGCAGTACATTTCAGACACTGGCTGAGCAAGAACAAGCATTTTCTGCCTCACATTTTCCACTGCAGAGGGCATTAAATTTAGGTATGGAAAAGATTTTTTTTCATCTTATCGAGTGCTGTAGCTGATCAGAGCACTTTGTGTGGTAGGCTCAGAAAAGGTCACGCCGATTTCTAATATACAGTCCTTTATCAGAGGGCAGAGAGAAAGGTGGGAAGCAGACTGGAAAGAATACAAAGCCCAATGAAAAGAACACTAGTAACTGTTACCCCGAAAGCATTCAAGAAGAAAGTGCAGGAGATGAGCAGATTAAAGCTTTATGTCAGAAAAACATGATCAGCCACATCTCCGTAACATGCTCCAGCAGAAAACAAAGTTAACTCCTAATAATCAATTTTCATTTTAGTTATTTCTGGAAAGCTTTAAAAAGACTTTTTAGGCTTCTCGTTTTTCTCTTGTTAATAAGGCCTCTTTTGTTGTTACTTTCTCTCTTCAGACGTTCTCTCTTTCTGATCTCTCATCCTGGTGGCCCGTTGCATTGTACACTACAATCCTACTGGTTTTGATGCAAAGTTATCAAACCTGCAACACGATCCAGACTATTCCAAACTGGGGCAAAGCAACTTCTTCTCCACCGACCTCCTACCTGGCGAGCTTTATTTCTTAAGAAGCGCGCATTGCACAGGGATGTTTATTATTCAGCGCTCCTGGGAAGCCGTACGTATTGAGGACGTCAGCAGCCGCATTCCTAAAGCCAGGGAGATGCTACGAGTTTTATCTAGTAAGATGGCCTCCTGGTTATCCGCCTGCATCTGCGGCTATCTCACAGCTCATCAAAGGGCCGGCTTCTCCCCGCGCTCCCAGGGGAAGGGCTCGCTCCCCCGGCCGATCGTCACAGCGCTCCAAAAGCACCATCTTGAAAAGCACACACCGCCAGAATCGTAACCACGGCTCTGGATTTCACCACTTATTTTGATGACTAAATTGAACGGACAGTGTTTCCTAAAAGACATTTTGAAAGCGATCTGTTTACTGCTGATAGCTAACTCAAGGATTAAGCTCTGTAAGCTTTTCATACCTGAGCCTTAGATCCTCCCTATTTTTTTCCTGCCTTTTTTTCCCTACTGCAACACAAACAAGCCATAATCATTACTTCTATCTCCAAATACTCTGTTTTCATTTTCCAGTTAGTTTATTTTCTGTTTAATAATTCAAAATAGAAAATTACAGTCCTGTGTTTATACTGCACATACCCTCAGAATACATATTAAATTTTGATTTCTAGATATAAAGTGTAACCATCTGTTTGGTTTTAACAACAGCCTTCCAAATGTCACTGGGAACAGTAAATAACCCTACCCTTAACAACAGTAATGACCACGTTCTTTAGAAAGTTGCAGTGCACTTGCAGTAATTAAGACTGACATGATTATACAGCACCTGAAAGTAATGCTGTGTTTGGAACACCATGGTAACAAAAGCAATCCCTAATTACAGATAGTCTGAGATACACTTTCGGATGCCATCTGAGTTCACGCAGGTTGACAGAGTATTAAGAGCAAAGCCCAGGAAGGGACGGTGCAGGGCTGGGGGAAGAGCAGAGAGCTGATGACAGCAGCCCCAGGGCAGCAGCATGCAGGGAGGAGGCTGGATACCCGTGCCCAAGGGTTCAGATGCTCTCTGGATTTGGAAAAGCCTTCACCTACCCAAGCAAAAGCCCTGCCTGGTCCCTGCAAGGCAAGAACATGCTGCCGCCCCAGTGACACGGCACCAGCTTGGCTGGACTCAGTGATCTTGAAGGTCTGCTCCAACCTAGGTGCTTCTGCGGCACTGCTTCCTCCATCCCCTGTGGTCTCAGCACGTGCCAGGCTTTCTTTCACTGTCCACATCATCCAACCAAATGGTCGTGAATCTTCTGTCTGCTCCCGGATGGCGTCAGGGAACTCGGGTGCTCCCACTCCTGGTTCAGTACAGGACCTGTACTTTTCTCTCCCAGTGTCCCATTACTGGCACAACAACAGCTTAGCATTCTCTACAGATACAAATACTTTGTATCTGTGGATAAACAGAAACTTAATGCAGAGTTACTGCAAGTCTTCCTGGGGTTCTTTCCTCAAAACTGAGGATTAAAGGCTTCTGTGAGGCCTTCTACAAGTAGCAAGTAGGAGGCTGCACCCCGAGTATCCCACACTGCAGGTGGGTTTGTGCAGAATGAGGAAAGTAAGAAATGGAGATTGGGAAAGCAATTTAGAAGTCAGATGTGCAAAATCCTCAGACCAAACCAGACAGCAAAAACATGGACAACAAATGCTGCTACTGGAAAAAGACCAAAACTCCACAGCTCCCTTCTCTGCTTTCCAGTCAGCTCCTTCCACACAGGAACAGAGCGTTGGTCAAAATGCCCCAAAACCCAGCTACACCCTGTGAGAGCCGGTGACACGAGGAAAGCTTGGGAATAGGCTTTATACATAGCCATGTATTTTAATGAGGAGACTTCTCCATAAAAAAACTGTTAGTTGGAAACCTTATTCAAGTCAAACCGTGACCAAATCCGAAGGGTAAAGAATTAGGAACAAGAAATTTGGGTAGGAGTATCATCTTCCCAGAGAAAAGCAAACAAGGAAAGCTGTAAGGTGCGACAACCACTGATAAACAGTTTCAGCAAAAGGATTCTGTTTTCTGAACTCGTTTTTCCATCAGGGATTCATGAGGTCCGACCACTGCCCTCCACCACACGAGTGTCGCTGTCGGTCGCTGGTAAGACCAGGCTGGGTATTGCTCCATGCTCCGGCTGCTGAACAAAAAGCTTGTCATCAAAGTCCAAGTCCTACAAAAACAGTCTGGGGATAAATGTGGCACAAAGGCTTCATTCAGAGCTTACTGAGGTTCAAATGAATCCACTTTTTTCAATGAATTTTAGGTGATGAACAAGGAAATGTGGTAACAGATTATTTTAGTCTTTGACATCGTTCCAGAGCAATATAAATTAATAAATACTGGTTTGGAGCAATGTTAATCAAATTCAATAAAATTACTGTATAGATCAATCAATACTGCTCAATGCATTTAAGTTGGGGTCAATGCGTTTAAGTTTCTTTTTAAGCAAAAAAAAAAAAAAGCTTTTGCTCTTTCAGACCTGTGAAAATAAAGCCAATGAGAATACTGTGAATGAAGACACAGTTTTTGACAATGCTCTGGTGACAACAAAGGAAGAAACGCTGATTTTATTTCCAATTTATTTTAATGGAAATGATGTCTAAAGAGATGACAAGAAATAAATGTAAAGAAAATATAGTGTGAAAGACTACTGGGATTATGGAGACCGAACAAACTTCTCTTGTTGAATGGCAACAGCTAAGTTAACTAGGTTATGGACAAAAAAAAAAGAAAGGTGTTCCACTGGAATGTTTGCAAATGTCCTCTAGCAGTTTTAAATAATTTTAGAGGTATTTTTAACCCGCAGCTGAAACAATGTGTTCTTAGCAATTTGGCTATAAGAATGCACCATGCCTTTAATCTTGAGCAATGGCAAGCCCTTAAAGAATGAAGGCCTTGGTCTGGCAACCAAAACATAAGCAAGCACACGATTCTTGCATAGCTCTGGTGCAGAGCAATCCTGCACTTTTCCTTATTAAGTGTTACTTCTAGTGTCTTCTCTGCCCTTTGGGGTGTGACAGCACTGAACTCGCTGTCCTCTGCTGGAAGATTTAGGAGTGGGTGAAGGAATCCCCTGCCCGGAGCCATCCCCTCCCCAAAATCCAGCACCAAGCTGTGCTCAACACCAGAGCGTGTACCCAAGTTCATCCTGCAGAAAGGCCACAGCCTACCTGTCTCTAGACCCCAGCCCTTCAAAATATGGCCTTTTAAACGTGTTTTACAGCAATGGCCACCTCCGAACAGTGTTTCCCCACCACGCTGCTGTGCCCGGAGAGCTGGCTGAGGCTCGCCGCTCGCTCCTGCTTTCAGAGGTTTTGCTGAACAGCAGTGTTTTGTTTGCAGCCCACAAGAGCCCATAGAGACATGCCAGCTGAGAGGCAGCACGAAAATCTTTCACGAAGGGATCTGACATTCTCTTTTGTTCTCATTTCTATAGTGTTTTCTCCTTCGAGAAGGTTACTTGAAGTATCTGGCAGTGACATTTAGCAAAATGGGAAATATGAATTGGGGGAACTGTTGTAGGTAGTGATGCAATGCAGGACGGGCTGGCCCACTGCAGGGGCACAGGCCAGAGCACGCAGAATTGTTCTCGTGCTCCCAGTTTCAATCTGTGCTATACTCTTTTTACTCTCCAAACCCCAAATTAACCCACAAGCACCACCAGAGAGGGGCGTTGTGTTTCACCACAGAGCAGCTTCTCCTAATGCAGTTCTCCATCATGAACCAGAGACATCTCTTCCACCTCGTTCCACCAAATTAGGGTTCCGTGACCAAAAGGATGATTATACATACAAATCCTTCCTGTCACAATCACAAGAATTCCCCCAAGTTCCCCGTGCATAATTAACTCACTGAAAACGAACCACCAGATAAATCTGCCTCTGGACAAAAAGCTGGTCAGGAGATGAAAACCAGACCAAGTCAGAAACAAACTGCCCTTACACGGTAACTTGTGAAAGGACTCGCTGCACGGGAACAGTTCAGAGCACCAGCACTCTCAGATGGAAGTTGCATTTCCTGCCATGGTGTGTGTTCCCTTACACGAGCGTATGCCTGCAGAAACCTCGCACACGATGCCAAAACGCTCAGCTCCCCCTCCTCACTGTAAGATGTACCAGATGCTGCTCGGGTCCATTAGCATTCACAGCCCCACACCATTGTGACTTTCAGGCATGTAAGTGCATGCTGAGCAAATCAGTGGAAACCCTATGGCCTGATTTCCCTAAGTACTCATTTTCCTAAGAGTAACCGAAGTCAAAAA
Organism: Oxyura jamaicensis; assembly: GCF_011077185.1. NCBI lineage: Eukaryota > Metazoa > Chordata > Aves > Anseriformes > Anatidae > Oxyura > Oxyura jamaicensis. The sequence continues at coordinate 14,917,492 of NC_048902.1, forward strand.
GAAAAACTAGATCTCAGCCTTCCTGCAAAGTCAGCAACACTTAAGAGCTTCAATGGAAATGTTCATTAATTAACAGCGCTTTGCCAGTCTTTGGCTGTGTTTCCATCACTTAAACAAAACAGAAATGCCTGCGTTATCACAACTTTTTAAAATGCAAAAAGAAACATCAGGAAAATACTACCAAGTGTTTATCTGCTGGTAAACAGACAACAGTGTCAGAATTTCTATCCAGAAACCACTAAATATGATCACATCTTTGAATGTCTGCTAACACTGCTTCAGCTGCCTGCCTGTGCATTCATGTTTACAAAAACAGTCAGAGGAAAAGAAAGAAGAAAAAAAAATCCCACAGAAAACCCCGTCAGGGCAAGCAGAACTGCAGCCTCTGGGCTGAACAAACCACGTCACATTCCTCTTCCAGTGCTTCCATTGCTTTCCCCATAAAAGACAGGGGTACCTCACATCTACATTCCTTATGTGAAGCTGTTTGCCAGAATACCCCCCAAATTTACAGCAATAATTTGTACTCACTGGAAGTAGCCCCGCAGTGCCCCAGTATGGTTCCTTAACGCTCTCCTGTAACAAAACCAGCAGATCTCCAAGGCTAGGGACATGCTACAGCATTCCAAATGCTCCTGCTCTTCTGCTCTGCAGTTATCACAGACTTTGGGCCAGCACTGACCTTTATAAGCTCAGTAGCCCTCACTGCTGTGGTTGAGGGCTAACATCAGTCAGGCTTTCCCACTTCTACTCTTTTACTCACAAAATTATCCAGGCTCACTGTGGGGAACATCTGTGTTCGCTCAGACGGCCGTACAACAAGAGCTGCTGGACGAACCTTTGGGGTGCTCGCACTCCAACTGTGCTGCCCGCAGGCAGCCAGCCAGCTCCTCCAAGAGACATTAGATGCATTTTGCACACATAGCATCCCTTTGCACCTGTGCTGTAAAACCAACATCCATCAAAGTGTCGAGGCTGTGACACAAGGCTAATATTCTCCAGGACACTACGGTTCCTACACAGACCCATTTCTTTCAGGAAATCTGAGAAGCACGATGCTGATGCACGCATAGCACTGCAAAGACAAAACCCCCAGCCTGGGTGGGTGTTACAACACTGACTTCTTACCACAGCATGCCCCGTTTTATAGCAGAAGACACAGAGGAAACACCAGTGCCTTCTGCATTTCAGGGTGTCTGAAGTGCAAAGCACAGGACGCAGAAGATGCAGTAGGACACGGGGAACATCATGCCCCACCTCTGTGCACGAAGACCAACACGTATTTTGAAAGCCACGTAGATGGTTCCCAAAGCAGATGACTTTTTCCCTCTCTTCCCAGCCCCGTCTCACGCGTGTCCCCATGTTCCTCACCGTTCAGGGACTGGTCTGCTCCCAGCACGTTCCATTCTGCCGGCAGCTTCAGGTGTCGAAATGCCAAAGCCACTTTCTCATCCAAAAAGTCCACATCGGCAGCGGGTGGCCTTGACCGGTCCAAGAAGCGGGTGAAGATGAGTGCCTGCTGGTTCCCCGCACAGGTGGCCAGAAACTGGGCTGCGTCGTAGGCTTCATCCTGGATGAACTGGAAACTCTCTTCTGCCACGACCAGAATGGGATGGCCTTCTTTGGAGGCACAAAGTACCACCTTCACTGTCTCACAGCAGTCATGGCCTGCAAAATAAAACCAAGGGAAATGGTGTCAGAAAGAGAATCAGACATGTTCTTTATATTAAATCAGATAAGCATGAGTTTCAGAAAGTCACAACTCTGTATTAAATGCTTTCTTGGGAGTTTACATATATTTGCAGAGACAAGTATTTCTTGTAGATCTTAAAAGGAAAAGATATGCAATTCCTCTCGTTTTATTTGTTTTAATATAAATCCACAAATATCTAAGTAGCTCTGATTTGACCAGACTATTTTTGATCAGCTACAAGTACATTCAAGAGCACTAGGTAATTCATGTAAAGATTTGGCCAATGCACCAAGGGAAGTTATGGTCCAACCAGCTAGATTATATGGTCAGACAAGGTTTTCTCTTCCAGTTCCATAGGACTCGGGAACTCATCAGAAACTAGAACCAAAGTGCTGTGAAATTGCCCCAAAAGCTGCCCCAGCACTTGGCTCGGAAGACAACCACTGCGATGTCACCTAACGCACAGACCTACAAAGCAGCAATCGCTAAGAGGGCACAGCCTAAAACACATTAGTAAAACTAAGCTGCTTCTGCTAAATAAAAACCTGGAAATGGCCACTTGCCATATTTGCCAAACGAGACGGGTGGAAGCTCGGTAGCTTTATTTAATTAGGGCAGGGGAAGCAAGAGAAAGGATGCCTTGGCGTGGCAACAGTTTTAACTGACCCAGAAGCTTGAAAAATAAAGTTTAGAGGAGGAAAAAAAAATCTTTCAGCAATTTAAAAAGGAAAAAACATACTATGTGCCCAACACAGCCAGCACTGGCAACTGTCAGACGTGCCCCTTTGATAATAAGGTTCGTGTTTCAAGCCCACCGTGCGGCACAGCTCCTTGTTCCAGTGTCAGCCTGACATCAGCGCTGTTTTTGCCAGAACAGCATGGACCCAGCGCTAATTACTGGAAAAGCTTCTTTTTGCCCATGACCTCAGCATCCTACTACATTCATGAAACCCGACTTAATTGAATACAAAATGACGATTTATTTTTAAAGGCTTGAAAATTCTATTTAAGCCCCTATTTGTGGTCAGTGGGAAAGTTTCTTTCTTGTGTCAGGGCCCTTGGCCGTTGATTTCACTGACAAAAGGAAAATATGTCCTTAAGCTCTGCGGCCAACCTTTCAAATCTGTTCTGAGGCTCTTGGCACCCGTACAGGTTTGTCTGCTGAAAGAGGCGATCCTGAAGTTAATTGAAAGGTCAAAACTGCTATTAGGACACTGTGGGCAGCACCAAAATTGTCTGAGACGAGGCTGTGCGGCTTCCTAAGGAGAGCAAGTGCAGCTCGAAATGTATCAGAGATGAATGATGTGAAAGCTGAAGGAATAGACAAGCTAGTGCTGATGTTACAACTAAGACTAAGGGTGAGAAGTCCTTTTTTTGCGGTTCTTTGGAAGCTGTGGCTAAGCCTCACTTGGAGAAAAGCACGGGATGTGGTGAGTCCTCGCATCCTAAAGCAGCGGGGACTTGGAAATACTGGACACGTGTTCAGAGTTCAGTCCGTCACCAGCTGACAGGACAGGCAGTGGCAGAGACCTCTGTGGCCCAGAGGAAGTCCATGCACAAACTCCATCTGTCCTCACAGCAGAAACCTTGAATACTCAAGGCAGAATGTGTAATTTGGGGGGAACTTCCCTTTAATGCAGTTCAGAACTCTACATCCCTCCCCCTATACCTTTGTGCTTTGCTCATCTTCCTTTGAATATCACAATCAGGAGCCAGTAAGACTCACTAGCACTTTTTAAAACCTCCACAAAACCCCGAGCTGTACGCAGCCTGAAGAGCACCGTGCTATCCTACGAAAGCTGACTCTAGGGCTGTGAACTTGGCTCTCCCTCATGCAAAGCAGCGCAAGTTCACTAGAATGCGAAGTAAAAAAAAAAATCCTAATAAAAGATTGCCTAATAGCATGAGAAAAGCTAAACCTTTGATTTTTATTTTTATTTTTTTAAACTATTTTTCTCTATTCCCCTAAGAATCCCATCTGCAAAACACCCTAGAACACAGCCCCTCTGCCAGGAAGCCGGCTGTCCTTCAGGACTGGAGCTGGAGGCAAACACGGCCAGCTAGCAGTGACAGAGAAACACAGCAGGACGGTCGCTTCCTTGCGATGAAGCCAAACACCCCTTCCGTGGGGCAGCAAGAGCTCAGTCACGACAACAACTGGAGAAACCTCAGTCAAGAAATGTGGTCTGCTTAAACGGGCACAGCTGAAGCGCCAGGCTGGCAGCAAATTTAAGGGAATGCAATTTAGGCGCCTGCAAAATGAATGCGGGAGCATTCAATGTGACACAAGCAGAGGTGACAACCTCTCCTAACTCCCACCAGCACCTAATACAGCCTTGAAAGCGAGGTGACAGAGCCGACAATCCGTGTCCATCTGATGGGATCAAACGAGCATCCCACTGAACCCTGGGGAACTCTTCTGAAGGTCAACCCCTCGTGAGGCTTTGATGTTCTCCTTCCCTACATTGAGGAGATGTCAGGCTCGGGGGGGGAAGAGTCTGGGACAGGTTCTGACTTTGGCAAACAGTTCAAATGAACGAGGAGCAATTAAATAAGATTGCTCAAGAGGTCTCTGCCCCCTGCTTTGAAACAGCTACAGGGACGTTGAAAGCAAAAGGCCCGAAGAGCCGAGTGCGCGCACGACCTTCTGCATGACCCGCTGGTGGGGCTGGGCTTTGTCCACATCAAAGCCCTGCTTCCTGTGCCTGGACCAGCAGCTGAACTTCAACAGCCCTTTTCCCAGAGCACGTCGAGCAGCGTTAGAAGAAATGAGCTCAGCTTTCTGGCACTCTCAGGAGATAAGTGGTTATCATCTGCACAGCAAGCCCAAAGCTGTTTTTACGAGGTTAAGTAACTTGCCCAAGATCAGTAAGAGCTGCAATGGAGGCTATTGCTCTGAATTGTCTCCTTTCTGCTCCAGCGGGCAGACAGCGGGGTTTTCTCCTAGCACGGGGTGCCACAAGCATCAGGGTGCCGGCTACCCGCCACTGCGCTCCCCTCCAGGAGTGGAACAAAACCCTTCTGACTCACCAGAGGTGAAAAACCCGGGTGCGTCAGGGAGAATGAGGAGCCTATTTATAGGTTATCTGTAAAGGTTTGCCTTTTAGAAGGCTGCAAACGCAGGGGGCTGAATAAATCATGTACGTGGGTGCACCCACAAATTGCAAGAGACATCTCGGAGCTTTCGAGCACGACTGGGTTTGCAACGCTGTACAAGGGCCCTCCTGACTGCCTCCAGGCTCCTCCAGAAACCCCTGGCCAAAGGAGCAAAAGCAAACGGTTAAATCCTGAACACGGCCACACTGTTATCATCCAGCAATACTCCAACCTGAATTTTAACTCCTCCAACAAACATGGCAGAGTTTTTACCACGCTGATGTCGCAGGCTACATGCTGTTCTCTGCTTCGTACAGTTTTTGCCACAGTACGAAGTTACATCACTTCTGCGCTAGCCTAACAGTGACAAAAGTCAAATCACCCACCCCCTAATTCCTCCTCTATTGCATTTTACCCCATTTCTCCTTCTCCTCAGTTCGTTGCTCCAAATTTAGAAGCAGTTGACAACTCGGAGCCTTTCTCGGCCTTGCCAACAAACTGCAGGAAAAATACAGAAATTTTAAAACTTTCCAGTCTATGCAGCAATGGGCGCAGAGGTTGCTTCTCTCATGATAAAGTGAATTCCTCATCTTCACATAAACCCATACTTTAAAAATTGTTTAAAGCAAGACAACAGCTCTTCAATTATGGAATTCCTTCCCAGGCCACTCGGTGAAACTTGCTTTGGGCAATGCACAACAACAAAAAGCGAGGAACGCGGGGTTCTGGCCTCTCTGTGCTCATCCCTCTCAGATGAGATGCATTGGTCCGATAGCGCTGCCTCCTCCACGCAATAACATTGCAAAATCAGCAGGATAAAAGGTGGAGGTTGGGAGCTGTGAGGGCTTGGCAGACAGGTTAATGTATGGTCACAGACCCGGCCGGCCAAGGGACACCGTGTCATCGACCTGAGGTGTGGTTAAAAGGGTGGCAGCGGGACCCTTAGCAGGCTTCTCATCACTAAACGAGGCACACATGGAGACAAAACATTGTCGCTGCTAAACAGAGCTCTTACTAAAACATGATTTCATTTCCCACTGCTCTGAAAGTGGAAATCCTGTCCAAACCTCCTATTTTCAGAATTCACATTTGAGATAGCAGACAATGGGCCCCCAGCCTGGGCGGCTATTTAAAGCCCTGCTGGAAGCACGTGTTTGGGTTTGCCTGGTAGGTGGCTAAGGACCACTGTGCTAATTGCATCCTCGGAGTTGCCATGGTGGGGCTGAGCCTAAAGACATCTCCTAAGGAGGTTTAAAAGCAGGACAGGGAAGACAGGCAGAAATCCCCTGGAATAGCTTGTGTTTGCATCCACCAGATGTTGCCATCTGGTGGCTCGCAGACAGGGAAGTCAAGGGATCTCTCTCCTATGGCCATCTGACAAAGAGCTCTTTTCTCCTTCTGAAATCCCAAATTCTGGTTCTGAAAGCTAGAGCCCCCATTTGAAGTGTGTAGGGGATTTACAGTGACTTTATTCCCCCTTGCATCCCAAGAGACCTTATGAAATACATAGGCGCTGTACCGCTGACGGACGGGAGCCTTTTTTTTTTTCCACTTTAAACCCCGTGCTACTCATATGGAGAGTGCAGAAAGATTATTTTAAGGTCCTTTATGCTGCAGAGGTTCTTAAAAATCTGTCGAAGTGTAAGACCCCACACATTACCTCATAAATAATTTCAATGCAGATTCAATCACTTTTTCCTGTGACTGATGTCATCTCGAACTGGCATCATTTCCTTTTAATTGCGCTGCCTAGAGCAATTAAGTACACCAAAGAGGATGGACTGCAAAAAAGTCTTCTTGGCTACACTGCTTTATTCTATTTTAGGTGTTTTTTTTTGTTTCATAATTAAGAGTATTTTAAAATCCACAACTGGTACTGCCAAGTGGTCATTTGTTATGCAAGTTGTTTACCCTTTTGGTCTACCAGCACAAAGATTGTAATTCATGAAATATAGCTTTTTCTATGAAAAGTTGTTTCCTAGGGGAAAACAGAGTCTGTGGTAGGAGAGAATAAAGCATGAACATATGTAAAGGATTTCACAGTAAAATAGAAGTTTGAAATGAAAATACTCCCAAACTAATTGAAATTAATTTCAGTTTACCCTTTCAACTAGCAGAAAGGAAGGAAGGAAAAAACAAAGAGCTATATGAATTCAGAACCACAATACATAAATAAATAAATAAATAAAGTCAGAACCTGCTTCTCCACCCGAGCTGCACCCTGGACAGAAAGCTGCCTGGGACTGGGCCAACTGGAGCTCACAGGAGGGTTTTGGCTCTGGGGAAATGGCTGGCAGCCGGGCACTCTCTCAGGACACCTTGTGCCTCTGATGCTTCTCCTCCTCCCCGTTGAAATCCAGGCAAGGATCCCCTACCTTTTGAGGTCAACCAACGGGAAAAGAGGTGTAGGTGTTACACCCAGAAGGCTCGTGGCCATATAATGCATCGCAACAGCATCACACCTCGCAGAGTCACCTTAGCTATTGTTTCAGTGACTTGGCTTACAGATGCGCTGTTCCTTCCTGTCCCTGCTCTGATTTCGAGCTGCTGCAGCATTGCATTTATAGCACCTACAGTACCTGTCTCTCCCTATTTTGCTCCACTGGGCTCCCCTGTGCTTCCCAGCCACCACTCTTCTAACACAAATCAAACCCATGTCAGACGATGCAGCCAGTACAGTCGCAGCATGCCAGCTCACAGCACCGCGAGCTTTTTTTCAGCGAGCTCCTCCGAACGTGGCTGGGGAAATTCTCCCCAAATCCACCCGACAGCTTGCTGGTCCCAAGCTGCCCCCTCTGCACGCTACGCCTGGGGCTTTTGACTCACGTGAATGGGGATGAGGTTGTTCATATTCTCATTTTGTTTGCCAGACTGTGCTCTGAGGCTTCATTTATTTTTGTTTTCCGTGGGGGAAAAACTGTTCCAGAAGCAGAGGCAGGAGATGAGGCTGCTGCCTTGCAAACAAGTTTCACTTCCTTGCTTTGACAGACTTTCTATACCACCATGTGCCATTTGCTTGGCTATTCAACGTCTCTACTGCCCTCCCCACCCTGCAGAGATGCTGGAAAGAAAACTGTATTAGTGATTACAACAGGCTTAGTCACTACAGGAACAAGGACTGCATCATTTCAGCAGCAACAGCTTAGCCACAGCAGCAGAGGTGCTATCACTTCTCTGTATCCTTCCCTGCTTACACTTTTGGTATTTTCTTAATTCCCAAAACGCGGTGGCCGTGCTTTGGTAATTAATGACATCCATAGGAGAGAAACAGCCAGTGCCACCGCATCTCCGTCTGCCAGGCAGATGGACCTTAGCAGGGGAAGTGCCCGATGAGAGAGCTTGGAATAGTTCTGCACAACCACTAAGAACCTCTGGTAGAGAGGAAATCTTCTTAAATTATGGAAAATTTGAACCAGATCATTTGGAAATTGAAGCATCTTAATAGTCACCGTATTTTGCAATAGCAAAATCAGATTTTGGTACCTTTTCACCAAGGCAAACAGAAGCTTAGTTACAGGATACAGCCTGATTTGTCCTTAGGTTGGCAAAAGAGCTATTGGAAGCACACAAAAGATTCACTGCCCAGTTCTTGCAACTCTGTAGCTTGTTTTGATGTTTTACTTATGAACGATCAGATCAGCTGAGAACCTGTTTCTTACAAGGGGAAACTATTTCCCCTAAATTCCTGACACAGCCATAGTGGGGCAGGATAACCACCTGTAACCACCCATCCCATCTGTCAGAGCAAGTGCAAAACCACGGGTGTTATTCCATCCCTTGAGTGATTTCTGAATCTACATTTAGCTACATATCCAGGTACCTTTCTCAAGGCACTGAAGCTGAAAAGATACACACCTAATTACCTATAAAGGATTAATGACTATGCTGGGCTCCTCTCAATGTCTCTACTAGGAGCTGCTAAATTCTGTTGATCACACAAACAAGGCAGCAAACCAGGACACATCCTACATCCCTGAAGCCCCTTGGGTCCAATCCTTGCCTCCCTTTTTCCGACAGTATGACTCACAGTCCCACTGCATCCGCCGTGAGCATTTTTTTCCTTATTTTTATGTCACTTTTATAGTCTTTTCCTGTCCAAAAGACTCCAGTACACGTGCACCTGGCTATCAGAATACAAGGTGCCTTCACTTCAAGCTCGCTGCTTGCAGACTGACAGATGCATGTGGTAAACTACACTCCTGTAAAATAACAGCACAGTTTTTAATCATCTTCCCTGCGCGGGGAAAGGCACCCAGAACTGCACACGATGTTCAAGAGATGCTCTAGAGAACGCTGCAGAGAAGGGGCACAGCCACCCCATAAATTCTTGACATGAGCCATGGGAAAACGAACGCCCGTTCTCTCTCCTTATAAATTTGTGCAACTCCTTAATTATTAAGGCACTGATCGTGGGAGGCTCCACGGCACCATCCCACGAGGAGCACTGCCAGGGGCACACCATCAGCCAGGGAGCCACACGCTGACAGAGGATACAAGCTAATTACCAAACAGAGTGCAAAATCTAACGTCTTAATCGAACATTTTCTCTGCTCCCATAAATTTACAATCTGATGTCCTTTCTTTTATTGTGAAATAAAAAGCTTATACTTGCGCAGCACCATTAACTTTATCCATCCGAGTTTAAAGCTGATGATAAAGACAGGATAAGGCAGAGGCAGGTTGCTCCAGTAATTATATAAAATGCTGCAGTCATTTGACTGCCGTTGTATGCTTTTCTTTAGGTAAGCCTTTCAGGAAATGGAGAATTTTCACATGCAAAAATCTAGGATGTATTCTGACAGCTTGTATTTCCATTTCATTTTCCTTAATTTCTCATCTAAAACCACCTTGAGTTGTTGAGATTTCTTTTTTAAATGTGATTTCGCTTTGAAAGCTTTGCTAAAACATTCTACTTAATTTTGGCACCAGATGTAATCAAATCATTTCCCTTTCTGCTTCTTACACCCCCATACTGCACCGAAACTACTGATAAAGTCAGAAACAGAAAAAAAAAATCAGTCTTTTGTCTTTACATTAGCTTTAGCAGAACGCCAGCTCCCCTGTAACACCAGGTCCCCGAGGGACTTCATCCAAACCCCCTTGGGGACTGTATGTAACGGTGAGGCCTTGGGAAGAGGATGAGAGAAGAGCCTCGAGGCCAGAGGGGATGCAGAGGAGGTTTGAGGCGGGCTGGTGGAGGGGCTTGGCTCACTTCTTACAACTCAGCCCTCCCTTCATCCTCCGCTTGCCCCTCCAGCAGCTGCAGCATCCCAAGGATGCGCGACTCCTCTTGCTGCATGGAGGTAAAGGCAAGCTGCTCCAGGCCAGGAGGTAAAAGCAAGCAGCTCCAGGCCAGGAAAAGGACGAGGTTTCGGTTAAAAGCTGCCTGCAGAATTTACTGGCACAGCACTTGCTGACTGCCCGGGCTCGGGTGTTAAACAAGGGCTGGGCTCCCACACACCGCCTCTTGCTGATGGCTAATCCTGCAGCGAGGTCAAATAACGCCAGCCGTGAGTCACCACAACCATCTCCAAGGCAACTGGCTGAATTTACGATGTAAACACGCGATTACAGACCCACTGCAGGGTGCAGGAAGGAGAAGGAGGAAGAGCTGGGCTGAAATAAGTCTTGCTTGTATTAAAATCAGAATAGTCGGTGCTGAAGTAACACTGGACAAACACATCTGTGTCAGCATGACAAAATGATTCTCTCCTCCCAGTTTGCTTCTCCTCAGCGTCTTCTTCACCACTGAAGGCTTTTTTATTTTTTTAAACTCAGGTAGTTTCTCCAGAATGAGGTATTAGAACAGAAGGTGTTACGCCACGGTAGCTTTACACCTAGGATGTCACCTCTTCCCTTGCTCCGGCTGGCAGGCACACGACTGCCTTTCCTTGAGGTCCCTGCTCAATATTTGCCTGATCTAAACTGCATTTTGGGACAGCGACCTTCCTTATGTTGCATCCCACACAACAAAATCACAGCTCTACTGAAACCAGAAAAAAAAAAAAAAAAAAAACAGAAAAGAAAAACCCGCTATAAAACAAGGAACAATTGAGAGCAATCACCTCCCTTCCCTCTGATTCAGAAGCGGAGTCAGATTTCCCACCTATTCGGACTAATGGTGACAAAAAGGGCCCCGGGAGCCCGCCCTAGCAGCCCCCTTAGGTCTGGGGCCAGCAGGACATGGGAAGAAGCAGTGGCAGGGGATGAGGCACGGCCACCAGCCAAGCCATGGCACAGAGGATGCCCGGGCAAATGCTTTAGGAAAGCATTACTGCTGCCCGGAAATCCCATGAAGTGTTCTGGTTCCTTCGGCGGCTGAGGACGAACACAGCATCTTTTCAGTTCCTTTCTTGGCAATTCGGCCGCTCGGGTCCCTGCGGGGAGATGAGGTCACCGCCAGCAGCGCTGCTGCAGCCCCAGCACGCCCCAAGCACACACGGGCTGCGAGTCGCTGGGAGAAAACAAGCGGTGACCTAACCCACTGCACCGGCTTCCAAGAACCAGAACTGTAAAAAGGCTTCTCTTCCCAAGCAATAATAACGACCCCGATAGCACAGAAAGGGCCGGAAATGAGCAAACGGGGTGGCCAACTCTTAGCCGCTAATCGCCAGGAGGAAACGTCGCATTTCGTTAGCAAAGCCCTGAGCCCAATCTGTGCTTCACGCACATCCCCTAAAACAAGTCACTAGATAGATTTAAAAAAATAATCACAAAACCAAGCGATACACTCAATCACATCAGCTATGCTGCATGTAGTGAAAATGTCAGACGCTTTTCTCACACTCGGATCAATGTGCTGCATAGCAACAAGTCAGAAGGAAAGGTTAATGGCAGGGACCGCAGCCTGGAACATGCCCATTCCCACGGTCCTGAAGTCACCGAAGGGAAACGCCGCGCTGATTTGCTTTGTTTTGCTTTAACTGCACGAGGGCTTAAAAAGAGTGGTGGGCTTTAATGTGAAAAACCACTCTGTCTGAGCTCCTGGCGCTGGAGTGATGGCACCAAGCACCGTGTGTTTGATTGCCCCTGCAAGAAAGTTTCAGAAGTGCTGTGTTCGAATGAACTGCGTGGCAGGGTTTCAGGGAAAAGGGCTGTGTTTCACCAGGCCTATAGTAATGAACATCACCACATTAATTAAGCAGATCCTAAGCACAGATAGATCTTAACGATCTGCACACCGCTTGGACAATAGCATCTCTAACCTTGTAAATGAGTCCTCCAGTATCTTGCTCACATTTTAAAATCGTTGGTTTTTACGGTGTAAATAGAACTTTGTATTTTCTACAATAGAACTCCACAGTTACACGTTCAATAATTCCCACCTCAGAGTCATTAATTCTAGTGAAGTCAAGCAAGAGATCTTTAAAAGGCAAAAGCAGAAATCCAAACCACACATCCTCCTCTCGATGTATGTGCAAATGAGGAAGATGACCAAAACATTTAAATCCACTTGAATTAACCAGATATCGTGGATGGATCCACTGCTACGCAAAATAAGGCAATTGTTTACCAGGAGAAATTGTCTCCAGGCTCCCAGGATTAATCTTTCTTGTGCTTGTGCAGTGTTGGACAGTTGACCCAGTGAAGACCAAGTAGAAAACTACATCATCTTCAACTTTATCTTCCTCAGTCAGCTGCACAGTAATAACAGAGTCACCCTAGGAAAAAGAACAACAAAAATGTTAGGTTTACATTCGCAAGAACTGCATGAAATAAAACTTCTCTACCCCCAAGGCTGCTGATTTCTGTTCTTGCACTCCTTTCACATGACTTGGGGCCCATCCTAATTTTCAGATATGCAAGTCAGCCTTAGCATGCCTCTTAGTCAGGCTATCAAGCATTATAGGCAGCCAACCAGGCAGCAAATATGTCGAGCACAGCTCTGGGAAGAGATACGTAGAAATCTCCGGGGTATGTTCAAAATAGCAACTTAACATGGGGAAATCATGCCGTTTCACTGAAGTCCGACTGACGCACACCCCACACAGGGTCTTTTAAAAGCACAAACACACATACACACGTCCCCCTACAAATACTCAGCTAAGACAACAAGACAGGCTAGCAGCCTAAAATTGCCCATCTTCACAAATTTGAAGAAATTAATTTCTTTATTTGCTTCCCCTGCCAAGCTAGCCACTGTGCTGACAGCTCCAGCATGACCAACTCAATCCCTGAAAGCATCTCATCCTCCATCAATAAACACAAAGGTATGAAAGGTTTGCATCCACTGAGGTTTCTCCACACCTCCAAGAAGCAACGTGGACACAAGGACACCAGCAGGCTGTCACAGCCTGGCAATGAGCTACAGCCAGTGGTGACTGGCCCATTTCTGCAAACTAGCAAGGGCAAGATTACTGCAGCATTATTGCATTATCTATTTACTTTATTATTTTTTATTATTACTTTATTAGGCCTGCACATGAGATAAATATTCCTGCTTAACTTCACGGAGACTTATTTCAGCATCTAAGAGCTACTGGGAGCAAAAACGATGTACACAGAGGGCACGCACGGTCATCACTGCTAACCTAGCACAGGATGTGATAAATCCACCTGCAATTCCTACACCTGTACGGATAGCCAAGGAGCAATATCCAACAAACTAAGCTTTCCCTGGGGAAGGGAAAGCAGGGAAGGAGGGTGGCTTGCAGTTACTGCAAGCATGAAGCATGCGCACTTGATCTGACAACCCTTCTTCCATCTGCCCGAAGAAGAGTTATATAAATTACAAGACGCTGTCGGCAACAGACTGGGAAGTGACCTTCTGCCCCATTTCCCTCAAAGATCAAAACCAGTTGGATGCCCCAGTTTTACACCCCAGCTGCGTTAGCCAGCTCTCGGCCGCCACGCCGTTCAGCATATGGCTCCAGCTGCAAATCTGGAAGAGATTTTTGCAGTTATTATTTTTGCAGATTATGTAATTCTAATTTGCATAGCCAACAGAACACGCATGCCACTTCGTTTCAAACCTTCGCCTTGATATCACTCAGTTCATCCCTTCTTTGTCAAATAGAATTACTGAAGAAAAATCCAAGGTTTCCGAGCCCCCTCATGCACCCATGCCGCGGCAGCATCGCTTCTCACGCTCTTTTTCAAGCCTCCTCTGTCATCTCCCCCCTTCAGCTCCTTGCATGCCCCAGCAGTTTCCCCTCTCCAAGTTCGTGCCCAGTTCTCCTCCTCCCACCTGCTACCTCTCGCCAGGGGCAGCTTTGCACAGAATACTGCTTTTGATAGAAACAAGGTTTGTCAGGGCAGGTGCAACCAGCCTCCGGTCTTAAATAAAGGTACGGGTCAGCCTCAAAAGGAACAAAACCATGACTTCCAAAGGGTCAACGGAGCAGGGACTGCAGAGGTAGAAACCGAGGTTTTAGGAAGGCGCCACATCGTAACACCGGACCAGACTTCCGTTGTCTGCATATACACGGTGTAATATACATTCAGTGTTAAAATAAAAACAGGTGCAAACAGAAATGAATCAAGCTTTAAACTCAAGCATGACCAGTTCACACGCTGAGCTGAAAACTAAATATCCCATTGCAAGGGAACGGATCCAGTTCTGTGCGGGTGTTCAAAAAAAAAGCTGAAGGTTTAACCTGCAAAGCCTTTGTGCTTTGACTTTTATATCCGTCCTTATTCAAACTGTTCCTCCCTTAAGGCATGAACATACAAAGCACTTAAATGGACTTAAAAATGCAGGTGACATTTACGGATACTCATCAGCAGGGCTGATTGTTTAAAGCAGGGTCTCTTAAGGGGAATTTTTCTTTTATTTAACTTGGAATCCAAGAGCAGCCAGTCCGATTCCCGTGACAGAAAAGCAAATCCGCAGAGCACACGTGTGAGCAGACACCTGCCTATACGTGTGAACCAGGCACCCACCAGTCCTACACTCCATTTCCATTTAATTTGCAGCATTACTGCAAACGATAACTTTTATGCTTTGTTATCCATGAAAGAAGCAGATAAAAAGGTTAATACAACACGGTACCTGGAGACAGGTAAGAAACCCAAAATCTGTTAAGGCTGAGGCTTCACAAGGCAGACAAACTCCTCAATCATACAGATACCCGAAGGTGCCGAGCAGCTGGACCTCACTGGGGCCCTGCTTTGGGGCTGGAGTCCTCCAGCAGTCCTTTCCAGCCAAGATGACACAAAGCCCCACCAGCTGGCAGCTTTTTGGCTGTCTCCCCAGCACTTTACAGAGGGATGGTCACCACCACCCCGCTCCCTCCTCCTGCTCTTCTGGAGGACCCAGCCCAAGATAAACGGGCAAAGCCCAATATCCTTATTACGACAGCAGAGCATGAGTATTATTTTTTAATTAGAATGATTTGCCTCCAAATATCGTCAGCAAGATGGATAAGGTGCCACCTAACGGCAGTGTGCTTGTTTATTCCCAGGTGTCTTCGGAGCTACCTCCCGGCTGCGCTACGTGGGGCTCAGCTCGCTGTGCGCGACGTGACCGGGGACCAGGAGGAACAAAGCACTAACGCAGCCCTCCCTCGGTGCACGTTCCCCTTCCCAGCGATTAACAACTTCGCCGTTCGCTGCCAGTTTTCGTTTAATTTTAAAACGTCACTTCGAGACAACGTATTTATTCAACAAGGAAATAGCGCACAGAACAAGCCTTTCTGTTTCAAACATTTTTGGAGTTCAAGAAAATCGGCTGCAAACGCAGCCAAAATTCCTTCGGCCCACAAAGAAGAGTTTCCAACAGCACTATTGCGTTCAGCCTCCAAAAACATTTTAATTGAAGTATGTTTACCTTTATTCATTTAATATTATCCAAAAAGTCATCTGTTCAGTATCACTGCCACACAAGGTGGTTATTATAACCCCTCTTTCATCCTGAGCGGCTGGAACTGGAAGGTCAGTCTGCCAATATCCCTTTGGTGAAATGGCCAGATCAAAGCCATTCCCTGGAATGCTCCAACAAATAAGAATAATTTAATTTCAAAACTAGTTTGGATCGACTAATATTTACTTGGCTTAAATCCCATTGGAAATGAAAACATTCCATTTTTGTCCATTCATGAAAGAGGTCACCCTTGCCTTCATTTTGATCTGAAAGCCTCTGAAAAAGCATTTTGGCTAGCTGTAACGTGATGCAAAGAGCATGGATGCTGCTCTTTACTCGGAAAAAACATTCCCTTTGTCAAACCGAAGGGGGGAGGCATACGGTCTGCCTCGTCAGATGACTGACGTCTTGGGAAAATCAGGCCTGGTCCTGAGCTTTAAACCACACAACTCAAAGGGATGTCGGTGCAGCCCGTCTCTCCTTAAGGCAGCATAAATGCATCTACCTGTAAAAGGGCCCAAATCCAGCAGCTGGGTCTGAAAAACAGAACCAGAAAGTGGCAAGGCACCTGCTTGTCAGCACTGGGACAGCTGCACCTATTCAGGTATTTGTTTTTTTCAACTGCCACAACTATAAAGGAAAGGTTGTGCAAAGGCAATGTAGGGGAAACCCAAAGCAATCCTTTCTTCTCTCCGAGGGTGGGTTTCTGTGTCTGTAAAGGTGAGTGATTTATCTCCATAGGAGTCCTTACGGATGACATTAGCAATATTTACAAGTGGCAGTGAAGCTGACAAGGTTTAAGCTGAAAAGAATTAAGATCACTTGCGTTGTTAGCTCAGAAATAACATCCACCTTCTAACAAGAAGCAATTGCTTTAACCTTTCTTTGCCACTTCAGGCTCCGGAAATCTGGTTCGGGGGAAGTGCTCACAGAGGATCCTGTACAGCAGGACCACGAGGGACAGCCCTTGCAAATGCAAGCACTCAGACCTCAGATGAAAAACGTGACTTTAACCGGCAAGGGGCAGATTTCCCCAGGGGACAGCAGTTCTCCCGGCTGCAGGTACCTTTCTCCAGAGTACGAAGGGGCAATATTCTCAGCTTTCTGGCTAACAGATTTTAAAGTTTCTACCAAATAATAAAAAGAAGCACGCTCTATTTTTGTATGTGAAGCATGTGATTTCCAAACTTTTTCCTCTCCTCGTTCATACTGGGAATTGTGAAGTGCATTATCTAACCCATTAACCACCCACTCTGACCTCCCCCCACACGAAGTCTAAAAATACTTATGGAAATTAAGCATGTGTTAGATAGCAAAGCTGAAGCACTCCAGCATTGCTTTAGCTTTCTGCTTTCAGCGAGAAAACACTAACAACTAGCAATGCTGCATTCGTTCTGCACAAAAAAATCCAAATTAACCGCTGATTACTGCTGCCATCTCTGGCTGCTTTTTCATGCAGGTAAAACCTAAGCAGTGCAGTCATATTGGACAGAAAATCAGTGTATCGGGTGGCTTTGAGATCCACATGCAAGTAAAGAAACCTCTTTGCAATATATTTCCTCCTGCAGAGATGTTGTAGAAGTCAGCGATCTGATGCTCTGTTAAAGAGGCTGGATTAGGCTCTGGATTAGATGAGTAAGCGTAACCTGCCACTGTAACAAGTTTTGTTTTGTTTCCACTGTTCATAACATGAATCAAATTCTTGTTGGGTCATTGCTTATTGCATTACGTTAGGACACAAAAGGAGAAATATGCTTTTGAAACAGGTCTTTTTTTTTTCCTTCCCCTTTGGAAAGCTCCAAGCAGCTCCTAACAGAGTTGCTCTGTACCAGGACAGACCCCAAATCACAGCTGTGGCTTCTCCCTCCTTCAAGGAACTCAGGCTCATTGGTACCTTTGTTTTTTTAATTCTCAGACGGAGGTGGTCCCGTTCTTACACCAGCTACAGCTTGCCACAGAATCAGGCTGTAATTGCAGCAGGAGGCAAGTCCCTTCACATCCTGGGCTTTGAGCTTTCCCCACCAATGAAATGGGAATAATGGGTCAAACTCGCCGTGTGGTTTTCATGCAAATGGCTTTTAAAAGAAAAGATGACTTTTCAATTATATCCCACTTTCTTTGGGAAGCGCTCAGGACCGAGAACAAGTAAGTTAAGAAAAATCAAAGGGAAGGGCGAGACAATTCCACCTAAACCCCGAAGTGTAGGATGCTCTGAAACCAGCTGGAGGACAGAAAAGGCAACAACAAAGCCCTTTTAGAAAATGCAGCAGAAATCATCCCACAAGAAAAGCAACAAAATACAACCGTTTGGATCTTCTATGACCTATTTTCATTCATCTCTGCCAGTAAACTGGATCAACGGCTTCAACTCCTGCTCCTGACAAAC
This sequence comes from Oxyura jamaicensis, assembly GCF_011077185.1. NCBI lineage: Eukaryota > Metazoa > Chordata > Aves > Anseriformes > Anatidae > Oxyura > Oxyura jamaicensis. Next base: position 14,935,468 of record NC_048902.1, read on the forward strand.
TTTTGCCCTCAAAGTGCCCCCACCTGGGCTGGTGCATCCCTCCCAGCAGAGGTTACCTTGGTGTGGTGCAAACACGTGCCGAGCCTCCCTGAGAACAACATCGGGACGGGATGCTACAGCACATGAACACATGAACATCTCTACAGGAAACAAAAACAGGCACGGATGCATGGGCTCCCAACTGGGAGGGGGACAGGTGGAACTGGGGACAGGTCCTCCTTCGAAACATCCTCCTGGGTCACCTTTTGTCTCTGCCTTCACGTGGGGGATGTTGTGCGTGCATCTTGCTTCATCTCAAGTGCATTTTCCTCCTTTGGAACGCTGTTAGGGCTGGTACTTCAGGCCCAGATGCATTTTGAAACACCCAGCCCCTTTTGCAGATGTGGCCATTTACCCCACAACCTCCCAGCACTCGTATATATAACAGGAATGGAGCAGGGAAGAGGTCGGAGATATGTGACAGGGAGATAACAGCAGTCATTATAGACATCCTCAATTTCACCTATATTCATCGACTTGGAGGAGCACTTGGGAGAAAACTCACATCAAATGTGGTTCATTTTGCAGAGCTCCAGGCTCCAGAAACAAAAGGCAGTGCTGTGCCATCTGCCTGAACACAAGCAGCTCTAGAAATGGCTCCTCACGTGGAGATATCACCCTGATAACAGCAGCAACCCGGGTCAGCAGCGGAAAGGAAGATGGATGTCACTCTGCTGGAGTGTTGCAACCTCTCCTGCAGATAAGACCTCCAGGGAAAGACTCCAGAAATAAAGAGAATGGCACTGAGCCAGGCTTGGGGTAGGGTTGGGTCCTTCCTCATGGCCAATGGCTGCAGGCTCCTTGATCTTAAAGGAGTGTGAGGCAGAGCTTTTATTTTTATTTTTTTTTTTAAGAAAACAAATCACAAAGGAATACAACAGAAACGACTTCAGTGGTTTAAAAAAAAAAATTAAAAAAATCACAGCCTCCAAAGCTGACTTCATTTTCCTCTCAAATTAACAGCAGCGCTATTGGTTGTGCCAGAGCAAGGTTTCAGGTTAGCATCATGGAGGCTGAGCCCCTCTTTGATGAGAAAGACAGATTTTGCATTGTAGTCTCCTGCCCTTAGGAAAACACAATCGTAGATCGTAACTGCTTGCCCACAGGCCACCAAAATAGCAGAGCAATGCTACATGCCCAGAGCAACTCGAGGTGACGCCTTCCCCGTTTCATTAAGGCTGCACCGAGCCAGCCCAGCTCCAATTCCAGCATCAGCCACAACCGAAGCACTGACTTGGACATGCAAAATAACCTTCTTCTGTCCAACATTTTCTCCCCCTGAAGGTGAGGAAGAATACGGTCCAAAAGTAAGTTTAGCTCAGCACACTGATGGATTGACACAGGCGACAAAGAATGGATACAGGGTCAGAAGACCATTTCGCTAAGACTCTTTGGGTGTGAGGAGTACGTGGCAAGACACAGACACCTACAATAAATACACCACCAATAGTCCCCTCCCTAGAGACAGCTGCGATGGGCCAATACTTACAGATATTACGGGATCTGCTGCTTCCAGGCCCAAGCAGGCTCGTGCAGATCCATCCTGAGTGCAGCTTCTGCTGCTCACCTCCACTGTCTGCAGGGCCCGCAGCATTACGGCTGATTTACCAGAGCGACCTCACAGCTACGCCATGTCCCACGCCGCTTCGGGTGTCTAAATCTGCAGCGGGGTTTGTTTGCAAAGAGATAAATGGTGCAGGGAGAACCAGGAATGGATTTCCTACTCCGAACACAAGCTCCAACAGAATTGGATACACTTAAAGAAGTCCATTATTAGCAGCCCACGTCCTTTGAAAGAGCATGTCTACATCTCCAAATCAATCAGCTCGGTGATGAATCTTTATTGAGTGTCAAGAGACTATTATGGGTATTACACACACGTTAATACGGGAGTTTTCTACAGACTGCCAACAGAAAATCCATCAAAGTAACAGGATCTCGTTAGCGCTGAAGACAACACACAATTTATCTTTATGGATGTATCTTTACGACACATCACTTAGGCGCACAGAGCCGGGGAAGTTACTGGAACAGGTCTTTAACAGCCAAACAAGGTGTATTATTGCTGCAGCACAGGGCTCTACCACCTCTGGAGCACTTCCATCATCTGCTCTCGTTCAGAGCATCCTGAGGGCCTCTGCAAGGTGCTGTGCTGGGCAGACAGCCTTCACTAAACTAACCAGCCAAGGGCACGTCTAACGGCTTTCAGCTCACAGGAGGACGTGTAAAAAATTAACAACATTAACAACAAAAGTTCAAAAAGCAAAGTTAAGTTGAAAAACAGAAAGCATCATTCAAAAGTTTGTTCTATACTAGGGAAGAACTACTCCGATAAGAACAGCTGGGAACGTAGCTTTATAGTGTGGTTGAATCAACAACATAGTGAAGAAATTTTCATTTATTTTCATTTATTTGAGCAGCTTAATATTGGCCAGGTCATTCATTTAAAACACTGCGTGCCTGCTGTCATGGCCTGAACTGCTGGAACAAGCAACTATCACCAGCAATCCCAAATCCCAGCCCCAGCAAGCCCCACAGAGCTCTGGTACAGAGAAGAGGCATGCAGGGAGGAGCAGTGGAGGTCCACCTCTCCTCTAAGCAAGTCTCCATAGCAGAATATCCCCTCCGGTACCATCCAGTTTCCACAGCAAGTGCTGATCTTACTCTTAAAGAGTTTTTCTCAGAAACCGTGGAAACTACTACAATTGCTTCCTATAAAAACACACCCAAATTGATAGGAATGTCTTGTTCTGTCCTCTTTCTACAGCCTCTTCTGTTCTTCACTACACTGTAAGTGAACTGAACCACACGTTTTATTAACAGCAGCTTGAGTGATTGATCCTGCTAATTACTCACACAGCAATAACAACAAAAATCGGAGCGCTTGGAAGAAAGAGCAGACAGCCTGAATGCATTCAGTGACTAAGAAACAGAAATCCAGCTATTCTCTTGGCATCAGGGTGTTGAAGAGAGTCTCAATTCCTGGAAGATAAAGTACATATGATCCTGGAAGATAAAGTACATATGATGACACATTATTTGAAACAATCTCCTAATACTGTAGTATTTTCACAAATAGTCTTGATGGGAAAGGGAACAAAATATCAGATTTGAACACTAACATTTGAAGGCATAAGATAGGACAGCATTTTCCTTGTACTTCAGCATCCTCTACAGTAAGCCCCTCAAAGAGACGCAGCTCAGAGTGCGTTTTAGAGTGCCAGCTGTGACATATCTGCTCCAGCCTTTAAATACCTCACACCTACAGTACTTGGAGCTACCAGACTCTTTAAAAAGTGATATTCCTTTTTTTTTTTTTTTTTTTTTTTTTTTTTTCCATTAGAGAACAGAAACCATTACAGACATCATTACAGACATTATCTTACTGAAAAAGTACCCCCAGCCACCACTGCTGTGCAGAGGAAACTTTTTAGCACTGAGAAGTGCTTTGAAACAGATGGAAATGCAGGCAGCCCTGCAGAAAGCAGCACTGAAGCAGTCCTGCAGCATAGCTGCCACTTGATGGCAGTGCATTGCATCGATCTTAGCAGGGAGCAATTAATCACAGTTTATTTTATTTCCCACTTATGCACAATATGGGATTGCAGGGGATGAGTGCCTGCAAGCGCACCGCATGCGGCACAACTTTGTGAACCGGGGCACTGCAGGTAGAGCAAAGGAGACCAGGAGCAGATGGGCTTTTCACAGGAGATTTGAGAGCTTAATTGAAAGCATCACACCTTCATCGATTCAACATCTTCAAAAACACCCTCGTGTTAGCTTTGCTGACAAAATTGGCTCAAGCCTAACAGTTCCCAAGATGAATGCCTACATTTTGTTACAGAAAATAAAGCAGGGACCTGCACCTTGACAGCGAAGATAGGAAATTTGGTTGGTTGTCCTAAAGGTAAAGAATATTTATAAGCTATATAAATACATTCCTTTGAGGAAGAGGAGTTTAAGAGCATTTCTATCCTCTTAAACACCAAGTCCTGAGCTCCACTGATCAGGAGGGAAGGCACTGCAATCAGCCAGCACCGGGGTTGGGATGCAATCTCTTAGCATCTTTCCAGATACTAATCAGCTCATCAGCTAGTGCAAGACATAAAGAACTCTAAATTCAGTGCCTAAGAGGTATAATGCACAGAGGTTGGTTTTATTAAAACTCTTAGGGTGACAGTATAAGGATTCCTTTTGCATGTTTGCACTGGGGCACAGTTTCAGAAAACAGGCTGAACCAACCTAATAGCACTGCCAAAGAGGGGATTATTGTCTCCTCCACTTTCCCACCCTTTCCCTGTACCAGCTATAGCATCTTCCTTGTGCAAGTCATATTATTTGAAGATCACAAGCAATGCTGCCGAGTAATGGTGACTGAAGGGCAGAACTTCAGACAGCAAGCTCTCTAGACTTCAAGCTAGGCCACTTACTGTGCACCAGCACATTCATACCCACTTAACAGGATCACAGAAGCAAAGATCAAATGGACAATTATGGGAAGAGGGCTTGGAACCCAAATCACCAGCATTTTTATTTTGGCTAATGGCGAAGAAGTTCAGAGAAGGGACCTCTGAGCTACAATTTAATCCATGGCTCATCTTGAAGGAAGGCAGTGCTGATGGTCAGGCAGCCTCTTCTCAATTCTCCAGCTAAAACCACCTGCAGTAAATCCATAGAGGAGACTACTCAAAAGAAGTCCTACACTAACGTTAAACAGATCTTGTGAGCTAGAGGATACCTCGTCTAAGAGGAGCAAACCAACAGCTGTGTGATAACCCATCTGAGCCACACAGCCTTTTCTGGGGTACCCGAGAGCAGCAACTTGCCACAATGCAGTGCCCAGCTCAGGCGGCAGCTGCTGATCCCATTTCAGCAGCAGGGGGGACTTCTGTTGCGTGGTGTAGACTACAGTTTGAGAAGAGGAGAACAAAATAATTTGGATCAAGGATTTAAGTAACAAACACCCAACAAATGAGGATGAGCAGTTTAAGAAGGATGTGATTTTGCCTGAAGAATGAAAACAGAACCAGGGAAGACGCAATGTGCTCCTCTCCAAAGTCTGTCTGATCGGGTGCCCCAACCAACTTTCTTAAAACCAACCAAGAAGCAGGTTCTTCCACAAGGAACACAAGCAAATATTTTATTTGTAAAGGGTGCTCAGAGGCCTTCCACTTGTAATTCAAAGACACTTTGAAGGTGGGGCAGCAAACTACTTTGTCATTAAGAAGAACTCAAGTACCAACAAATAAAAGACAAGAGGCTTATCAGATCCTCTCACCAGCACTGAGCTGAACATCAAGGCGCATTCTCCTGCCTAAGGACCTCAAAAGAAAGTCAGACAAGGCTTCTGTATAGTGCTTTTCATGAGAAATTCCCACATTTAAAGCACACTAGGTATATTCCACCTTTTCTGCTGGACTGATCTCAGATATTTGGGCATCACAGTAGCTTTTGTGACCGTAGATGCCACTAAGAAAACAAATTCAGCATTAGTGAATTAACTAAAAGATAGATGCCAACCTAATAGCAACATTTTACTGTATTAGGACTATAAAGGTATTTCATTCTCTTCTTTTGCGCCCTTGGTAGAGATTTCTGAAGAACAGTAATTAACCAGCACATAACACTGCACAAGCCATACTTGGGACTGTCTCAGACATGATAACAACCTGACAGACACCCCTGTCACAAGCCTCAAAGCCGTGCCGTGCTTATTTTCTTCAATCCTTTAATATTTATTCAAAAGAGGGTTTTTCTTAAAACACAAACATCAGAGGTTATCACAATTACTCCTCCTGAGGAATACACACATAAAGGGCATTTCATTCTGTGGGAGATACGCAAGTGAAAGAAATGTATTCCTATTATAAGCATTACTCTTTTCTTCCCGTTCTAGATTAAAGCTGACACACCGGGAAACCTACAGCAATTCATTCATTAACAGCGGAGAGGAACTACTGTACCCAAAACCCAGGTTACATTAAGAGAGGGTCAGTGCGTTCTTGCCGAAGCTTTTGAAGTTCATACTTCATTAAGTTGCACGGCATTTTGGCGTGGAAGTGAGAGCTCTCATCTCTATCAAAACCCTCCCTGAGCAACTCGGCGGGTTGCACAGCTCCCAAGTGGCAGTTTATACAAGAGACTCAGTCCACAGACCTGATTAAAGACCAAAGTCAATGGGAGCACTTTTATCAATTAAGTGTTCGCCCTCCCATACAATCTCTGGGTATGACACATTTGGCTTTGTCACTCCGAATAATGCGGACACACCTTAGACAAACCGTGCAGAGGAGGAGTGCTGTGATTTAGAGCGTTTGTTCCTTTTAATCAAAAAGGAAAAAAAAAAAAAAGCAGTGATGCATCACCCTTCTCCAGCTGCTAATCTTTTCCATTTCACACCCACTGATCATTATCACGGAGAAAAAACACTCCTGTCTTAAAGACAGATCTAAGGTTGCAGTCTTGGTAGTAATCAAGAGAAGATGCCACTTAATGCTTCAGGGCTCACCCCTACATGTCACCTCAGTCCTGTTCCAGCACTGCCATACCCAGTGCTGCTCTCAGGTTATGCCTCTCAAAAACAACGTTGATTTAGGAGTGGCAGAAGACGTGAATGGGTTAAAAGAATGATCAAAAACATTACAATAACCCTACAGCTAGCAGCCGGTGAGGCTGCTGAGTATTTCTGAAGTAAGACTCCCAGGATATTGTATGCAAGTGAACTGACCTTGGTCATTTACTCATGTGCACTCTGTATTTACTGAAGTTTCATTAGAAATAAGGACGCAGCTTGTGATCCTCGATCCTTCTGTAACTAAATCTCCTGCTGAATACTCTGCTGGCCTCTCAATTAATGCTAACATTTATAAAAACATCAACATTTGAAAAAACTCCTTCCCATTTTCTTACTCTTGCCTGGATTTTAGCAACAGCAGTATTTAAGCTAAATGATCGATATAAGTTATTCAGTTTATGAACAGAGAACTTCATTTACGAATCACAACAGCAAAAAGGCCACTTAAAAATAAACCTCTATTACTCAGAGCAAGATTGATCCCTTTTTTCCTACTCACGTACTCCTTGATGACCTGAATATTCCAACAACGCGCTGACAACAGCTAGGGAGTACTTTGCAATAAATACTTGGGCTGAAACTTTGACTTGTGTTGGTAGACATTCAACTTCCACAAGAGGGTGAAGATCAGAGTGGCCACTGCACGTATTTAACCCAAACAAACTCCCAGCTTCCCGCCTGCCATTAACACAAGACTTCTGCAACCTTCCTGTTCCACCCCAGGCCCCGCCAGTGCATGCTCAGCCCTTCAGCTTTGAGACTCGGGGCTTCCCGAGTGCACAAAATCCCAGAGAGATCAGAGGCAAGCTTTGTAACACTGCCCATCACCCATCGCGTTGTGCTCCGTAGGGCTGCCGTATCAATAGGATGGCGCTGAAGCACAAGAGCGGTGTAGGTGAAGCCACCTTCAGACGTAACCTAGTACCTAAACAGAGATGTTCCCAAATGCTGCCCCAGGAAGGCAGCCCAAGGACTGCCCAGCCACGGGGACTTATTTTTTGCACATCCTGCAGTAAAATGCACACAAAGAAATCAAAGTATGTGAAAGATTTTCGGAGAGCCCCTTTTCTACAGAATATCCACAGTGCACCACGGACTATATAAAATATGATCCATACAATTACACACTGGGGAAAAAACATCCAGGAGAGCCCTAGCACAGAAAACAGAGACACTCACCCCAGCCAAGTGACAGTTACTTGTCATAACCTCGACCGGTGCCAGTGAAAGAGCCAGGAGATAAAGCCTGGTCCTGTTACAGCCCTGTGCTATGCTGATTACGGACTGGAGACCACCTCTGGATTAAACTCAAGCTTGTATCACAAAGCTTAGGACCACTGCTTCAACAGGGTGAACTGAACCCTTCATCATGGCTACGTGAACCACAACAGACCTTTCTGAGGACTTCCCAGCTCTGCTACCCCAATTCTTCAGAACCCCACTGCTGGCAGCTATGATTAGAACCCATCGAGGCACTCCAGGAAGGAGGAAGTGGGTTTGGGCATCTCCATTTCAGGTCCACGCCACGGCATCAGGCCACTGGCGTCATCCTTTATAAAACCAGCTGCGTGCTGACAGCCACACAGCTCAGACGGCTGCGTGACCCTGGCGTTAAGCGTCTCGCGGCGCGGTGAACTTGTGCCGTGCTATATCGAGGAATGCCTCGCTGCCCTATCTCTCCTGGCACGAGCTCCTCCGCCTCGTGACTGTGCTGCTGGCACGGCAGGCACGGCACCGAGCCCAACCCGTGTCGGTTCAGATGTGGAAGCACCCTCTTCTCCCTCACCCGCAACATTTCGGTTCCAAGTATATCGGGCATCTCAGGTTCCCAGAACATCGTTCAGAATTGGAAGGCACGAATCTGGGCAATTTGATGATCATCAGATAGGATGAAATGTGCTCTGTCTGATAGGCTTCCAGGAACTGACCCGGAGACAGTATTTTTCCACTTTCTCCTCCCAAAAGTAATGCTGCTATTACCAAATGAAGCAACACATCTGTAAGACAGATTCTTGTATTATTTCTGCTCGCTGGTCAAAGTCTTCACTTTACAGAGAGCTTTCAGGATGAAATTCACACAAGATTTAGAAAAGAAATAGATAAAAACAAGTAGTCTTGAATCTAAGCTACTGGTTTAAAAGCGGAAGAGGATAAAGGATGCACTGCAATGGCCCCAGGCACAAAAGGGTAAAACTTGGGGGAAGTGATTTACCTAAAAGCAGACAAACGTAGGGAGACCCCCTGACATGTTTATATGGCATGCTATTTCCCGTCATTTATTTCACAGAGACAAAATTCACGGGACACTGTTCTCAGCTTTTTGAAAGCAGGCTGAAGGAGGAGCCTGTACAAGGGAAGCGGAGTTATCATCGCTTAGAACATGGGACGTGGTGAGGGTCTGCTATTCACCTACCAACAGCCAGCCCACAAGACTGTTGTGTCTGCCTTCTGAAACAGGAAAGTACCAGGAAGATATATTTTTTCCTTTATGTTCTGCTCACATCTAACAAGTCTCTCAGACGAGCTGAGTTGCCAATTAGCACCACCGGGAAAACGGAAGCTGCTTTTAAAACATACATAACATCTACAATGAAAGCAAACAGGAAGACTAAACATTGGTTTTCCAAGGTCATTCAGTTTTTCTTTTTATGCTTCTTTCCTCTTCCTTAAGCTACCAGAACTTGTTTGTTTTGAAAGTGATCTGACCTGCATACATACCCGGTCACCAGAGGAAGGGGAGAAGAGAAGAGGGAGTCCATGTAGTAACAAAGTTGTCATGAACTTATTCCCATTGCAAAGGAACAGAATCCTGAGTGCCATACAATCAGTATTTTCCACTTCGACCTTAGCCAAGTCCTCCTCACCGTCACGTGGGGAAGAGAACTTTTAAATCTGCCACTGAAGTATTGCACACTGAATGCAAAACCACACAAAATGGTGGGAAAATAAACTAAGTCAGAAGATAAGACTGGGAAAACAAAGCCTCCAGATTAGGTAAGTCATGCACTGTTCAAAAGACGTAAGAATAATTTCATCCTCCTTTCTGCCATTCATACATTTCTGCTGTGGCATCTACAGCAGGTAGGTGCACATAAGTTTCATCCTTTTTTAATAGGCCCCAAGTTTAAATTAAGTTTCTTCAAAGTCACCCTGCATTCAGTATGTTTGTAATTTAACACATTTCAGGCTGAATTGAGTTTCACAATAACACAGAACGTGGTGGTCTACTCCAGGAAGGCCGTTTTGCCAAAGTCAGATCAATCTACATAACGTTAATCTTCCTGCAAGCACAAGACTTAGCACAGTAGGTAGAAAATACACTCTAATACAATGTAGTACAAACTTTCAGCTGGTAATTAGGCAAAATTTGAAAGCTTTCATGAAATTAAAAGTCAATATAATCCACTGTTTACAACAAATGACACTTCCCAAGACACAGCTCAATTACCTGACCTCTCAGTCTCCCATTCCTACCCCTCAGAGCTCTATTTGCAAGCAATTTTTCCTCCAAATTTTCCACCTCGCACCCAGCTCTACCCATATCAGCAAGGTCTGTAGGCAGGACCACAAGCCCCAAACAGTTTCACCAGCAAACCCTGCTCTGTGCATGGCAAGGCACTGCAGAAAGTAAACGGTTACAGCCCAGGCTGGCAGCTTTGGCACAAGTTTCACACACATGCATACACCCCCACAAATTCAGGTCTAATTTGACAGTCCCCATATTCTCCAACAAAGCTGCTATTCAGGAGCGAGAGGAAGCTTGTTCCCTATTAACTCAGCCACCGAGGTTACGAGCTTGCAGGAGGCTGACGTAAGCCATGCCCTGCTGCAGGAGTCCCAGCACAGCCCAGCTCTTCGCTGCTTCCAGTTGCTCCCTGCCACGTTTAAAACTCTGAGCAGAAAAATATCAGCACAGTGGGTGAGTGCCGCACACTGGGACGTCCTATTTTCCACTCTGGCAGCTTCCTCTTATGGCCTGTTAACACATCAAGTCATTCACTCCAGTCATCTTTAGGGAAGAAAAAAAAAAAAGCAGGGGGATTCCTGCACTATGCAGGCTATGTGACAGCACTACAACGTGTCAGAAAGCTTCCTTAAAATTGGCTCCTTGAAAGACAGAGGGCTCTGTAACTTACCTGAGGGTTATCACCGAGCATTTTTGCAGTACAACTGAACAAACACAAGCAAGGTCTTCGGGGAGGAAAGCGTAAATGAGCAGAATCGCCAGCAATGGCCGGGGGAAGCATTTTATGGGAACAGGAGGAAAGGGGAAAAAACATTGAAACTTCGTACTCACATATAATGGAGCTTGCTGTGGATTAAGTTTCATGACCTCAGAACACTGAAACAAAAAAGAAAAGACAAATTTAAGGCTTTTCTTTGTAAAATTTTAAGTACTTCTCCATAAGCTGCAGAATGTTAAACTTCCAAAGCAGTGTTAGTGCCCACACATTGCTGTTTCTAATAGCCCCTTTTACACGGCAATTTTCTATTTTCTCTCTTTCAGATCATCGAGGTTCTGTTACATTTTTTTTAATTTATGCTGACATCAAAGACGATTCTAAAATGATTTGCAGGGCAAAGCGCTCCTCATCTGAACCACTGGCCTTGATGGCACCGGAGATACTCTGAGTCACACTGCCTTCCCCTTCGCAGCCCTATCCATTCACCCCTCCTCCAAGCATCGCTGCTTTTGATGACAATTATCAGTCTTTAATTGTGCATCTGTTCATAAATTCCCCCATTTCCCCCCAAAAAATGTCTGTAAGAATTTTTTAGTTCTCCCAAACGTGGAGAAGTCCAACCGTCCCTGAATTCATTTGGTGCCGTTTTTCCCCGCCCTCTCTTAACTGGACTGTTTAAGAAATATCTCAAAACAACATAAAAATCAAACCATCAAAAATACTCCTTGAAAAATTGAGGGAAATCTTTCAGAATAGACAACGCTTGTGATTCTGCATCAGAATTTTTCAGTCAAAAAACTACTGTTACTCATCCCACCAAGTTGATTTTAGTCGAGAAACTTTCCTCTTCCAGGTCTGCCCCGGAATTTCAATGTAACCCAGGGAGAGTTGCCTGTACCGAGCTCTGAATCAGCTCAACCAGCATTTCACTTCCATTAGTTTCTCCAATCTAGCAGCAAATATTTTCCTTAAATGAAAGTTTTCATTTAACGCTTGCATTAAAAGCAGTCCAGGATCTTAAGATGAAAGAATGCAAAAGATTTAAAATGGATTTTTTTTGTTGCTGCTCTTGTCTGCAGTACTAGTACTGCTCTGCAAGTACTTCACCCCCCTTCCAAGAGGAGACAAAATACCACTCTGTTTTTCCACACAAAAACATGGGATCTTGTTCATACTTCATTCCCGTCCAAATCCCGCAGTTTGCCTTTAGTGAGACAGAAATCAAACCACAGAAGAAGTTTTCTTAGCTGATTCCAGCCATTCTCACTCCCTCACACGCTCTCCTTATTTTGCAAAGAAGCGTTTTTGCACTGGTTATTCCAAAGCATCCGAGCTACCTGCCAAGCCTGCTCACGGAAACCCCGCACCTCTGCGGAGGTCCTACATCACCACCAGCACACAGATGAACATTTTGCAAGTTTCTAAATCTGTTGGATTCATACCTATTTTCAACCTCAAAAGTCCCTCCCAAGTGCAAAAATGTCTTAAATCGGTTACACTCGGTGGTTTCCCCTGCCTTTATGCTTTTACAAAGAATTACTTGCTTGTGAAAACAGGGGCCTGATAGCATTTCAGCTCCAAAAGCAGCTTCTGTCTGCCTTACAACGTGCTCCTGCTATTCCAGTCCTACTGAGCTCTCAGCTAAATAAATAAAAAATAAAATAAATCACACAAGCCCTGTCTATCTGCCTCATGACCTACCTGAACCTACCTACCTCTCCTATTTGGGTTCCGCTGTTCAAGATGACCGGGTCCAAAGCATTATCTGCCAAGGACCTTTTACTGTGTCTTACAGGGATTAAACCAGAGTTGGAAAAACTCCTTTTTAAGTCCAACTCATGTTTGGATGTTTGTGGTATTTATTTTATTTTTATTTTTACAACGTCTCATTGCAACAGTCCAATTCCCCGCACGAAGCAATATTAAGCCCTTCAATCCAGCTCAGCAATCTGGTAGTACTTGGATCTAATTTTAAAAAATACATTGCTGCGGAGAAGCAGAACAGTTCTGTCTGGTCTGAGAATGTTTAAAGGGAGTTATTATAAAGCATCGTTTTCTCACCATTTCTATTCAAGTCTTGACAAGTACACGAACAACTTTCCTTTTTGCTGATAAAAGATATAGCGTGCTATACCTTCAAAGTCAACAAATCTAAATTTTTGCATTTATAACAACTTCTAGGATTACTCTTTATCCCTGAAATTCAGCCACAACTCTACGCTAGCAATATTACAACTGGCCTTCAATACAGATAAGATGCAAGTTAAAGGCTGTCGCATGAAAAAAATCAGGAAAACAGAACACGACAGGCCTGTATTTGCCCAGGACACCACAGGCAAGTTGCATATTCTCCTCCTCAAGTTCCTCTCCATTCCCAATAATTAGTTTTACTACATTTTCATCAGCCATTTTAGTTTCTCAGAAGTTTGCTCAGAGGAAAGGAAGTTATTCTAATGTACTCAAATACATTCCTCCTCCCTTCCTTAGCTAACAGCGTTACCTCTTCCACATCAAGGTCACAGGTATGTTATTGTCACGACACAAAACACCTTCGTTGATTTGCAAGTTGCACCTACACTCGCTCAAACCCCCAAATTAACACTCTCAGCCAGGTCACACCTCGCTTTTGACTGCAGCTGCTTGCTTTGCTGAGACAAACCCATGGGGAACGCGCCAACTTCTCACACCCTGCACAGGAGGCCCACACCACCACCCCATCCATCCTGCCCCGTGTATTTGCTCTACCCACTCATCAGATCAAGGCTTTCAAAGAAATCCAACCCACAGCCTCGGGAAATAGGCAGGAGGGCTGTAAGTGCAAGCCTGGGGCACGCACTGAACCCCAACACGCCTGCTGAAAGCAGCATTCAGCGTTTCCACTGCTCGTCCCCTCCCTGACACAGGATTGAGAAGCAGGAGAGCTGTTGACAGAAGGAATCAGGTAGCCGAGCTAGACTTTTCTTCTCCTTGCTCGTTGACTGCTTCACAGGTGCTTTAGCCTGCCCTTTCTCAGCAAGGCCAAGCACGGACCTGCGGTACACCAGAACGGATGCTTCTGGCTTGATGTTGGGGTGGCAGTGCCATAGGATCGATCGGCAGCGAGCCCCCTCCCTGCTCTCACAGCTTTTGTACGAGGTGCCACTCCAGCACCTACTGCTGATGCTCTTCACACCCTGACACAGGTCGAGTGCTCCAGCACAAGGTCTGCTCTGCCAGATTTATCCAAGGTGAGATGCTAATGCACTGCACATCATGCCTGATACATTCAAGCCATTTTAGCTGAAATTCCCAACGTGCAAACACTGCCCGGCCTCTTCTGCTGAAGTTTTTCCACCAGATCACTTTTACAGAGCAGACAACATGAGCATTAATGAGAATTAAGAAGAATCTTCCCTTTAAGATCATCAGTGAAGACCAGAAAAGAATTTTAGCTCAAGCAGACTGAATCAAAGGCACTAAAGATGGGTACAGCAGAAGGGTATCCCACTGACAGTGAGTTTGGTTTCTGTGCTTCAAGTAATGAAGTGAGTTGCATCCACCCTCTGCCACCAACAGAAATGCACGTTGTACCGCTGTCGCCTTCCTGGGAGGTGCCTGGCTGCAGCTCAGTAGGGACAGAAACAGGAAAGGGAAGAAGAGCACGTGCAGGTCAGGAAAGGATGAGCCTGCATCCCAGACTCCCCCTGGGTAACTGATTTTGTGGGAGATGGTTTTGGTTGAAATGAAAGTGTAGCAAGTCACAGAGTCCAAAAGAAGTGAAGAGTCGATGCCTAAGGAAGTGAGAATACTGACACCGCTCACCAGGAAAAAAGGGGAAACCCACGACTTCGAACTCATGACCAGGTTTTTGGTTTTTGGTTTTTCTTTCCTTCCCTTTTTTTTTTTTTTTTGGTAAGAGAATTTGATGGCAGCAGCAGTGGTCGTGTCAAACAAGAAAATAAAATCCTGGAAATAATTCCTGCAGGAAGATTTTTCCCCTCTTACCCTACTAGTTGGCCTTCACATCAGTAACTTACATAAAATGATTTAATACTTCATAATATATATGTCAGTCCCATTTTTCAAAGGATGCAAACTTAGTTTGCAAGGAGACAAGCAGGTTTGGAAGATATTTTATCGTGTTAGGAAGTGCTTTGGCAAAATCATATGAGAAAAACTGAGTGAGAGGTAAGTCTGAAAGACTACTTCGTGTCACCAAAGGACTACACTGAGCTTTGTGGACAAGTGAACTTCCCCAGCCAGTGAGTAGGCAGGCAGTCTCTGAAAAAGCTTAATATGATAAGGAAAATTAGAACAGAAAAAGGACCAGAGAGAGTTATTAAACCAAGATTCATAAGGACCCTAATCTAATCAATGAATAAGTTGGACTACTTTAAGTATAAAATACATTTTTTATATATTTTTTTTAAAGCAAGGCTCTTTGGTGTCAAAAGCTGAAAAGTTATAAAATATGTTTTCTTCTACGTTAATTAGAGGAACACATCCTTTGAGCTGATGCCCACCCTGTGCCCCAGAAAGCGATTCCTACCCTTTTGGCCCAGTAGCACCCTTGCTCTATCAGATAACGTTGCCTACAGAGAGAATACCTGGCCCTGCTGCAAGATAGGGATTTGGGCTGTTCAGGAACTGTTCTGGAAGCCAAGTTAACAAGAAAGGGCAAATGCAAACCCCACCTCCACCTTTGTTTTAAAGGTCTTCAGCCTGCTAGGGTTTGTGTTGTAAAGAAAGAGAAAAATCGCATCCATCCTGCCTTTTCCATCACCAAGACAAGCTCATTTTCTGCAGGCAGGGCACACGCAGCCTGCAGAGCGAACACGCCGACGTATTCTACCAGAAACAATTGTTGCATGTACTCAACCTAAAAGGCTATTTACCAAGGCAGAAAGAAAATGACAATGCCAGTCACGGCCAGCTTGGAAGGGCTCAGCTTCCTCCCCAAACACGATTTGTTACGGTGCTGGAACAGGCAGACAATGCGATTACTCTAAATGCTGTCTCTTGAGAAGGCCTCCAAAGCTGCGACCGCACGAAGAGCCAAACCATTTCACGTGAGCAATGGGCATTTCAGTATCAGGCTCCCCACGGTGGGGGGAAACCTCCGTGCATCCTTTGTGTAGCTCCCCCCCAGCACAAGCCATGCTCTGGGTACCCTCGTGGCAGCCAGCATCACTGTTGTGAGCAGGCTGTCACGTGTGGGGGAATAAGACCATCAAGACTGGTCTGATCCTGCCAAATCTCCAGCAGACGACGTGGCTGCAGTGCCCAGAACATAGCAGGCACTCACTCAAACAACATCTCGTTGCACCCGGAGAGCATCTTCTCAGCGAACTATCACACAACTGGCTTATGAAAATGTAACTGGAGGGAAGTATTTCCATCACGCACTCATCACAAAGATGGATTTTACTCACAGCCTCCGGCACTGACAGGTCCCACAGCCCCTGCGGCTGCCCAGCACCCAGGCTTACTGCGTCATCCCACAGGACTACGCGGAGATCCTCAATGCTAACAAAAGGAAAGGCTTCCCATAAATCCACTTACTGAAACATTTATAGAAAGTGAACAAAAGGAATTCATCTGACAACAAACTCACCCTTTTTCCTGCTTGTATGATTAATTATCTATGGGCACATTCAGATGTCCCCAGATGTTGAGATCTTTTTTTTTTTTTTTTTTTCCAGTAGCAGTTGCCTTTGTATCCATGGGCCTTCTCACAAACAGCTGAACCTTTGGGATTTCAATGTCCACGAGGTTTCTGACAGGCTTGAGGGCCATGCAGACATTTATCTTGCAGCGCTTCCGGAATTCTATTCCTTTTTTCCCCTTAGGATAGCACAGTGAAATCCCTCGTGTTTGCAAATTTTGAAGTAGGACATGAAATAAAAGTCCAGATCCAAGCTCATAAAAGCAGCAGTGGTTTCAGGCATTACAAAGAACTGCACAGGTCAGTAAAACCGAAAGGTATTGAAGCCTTCTCCAAACGGGAAGGACGCCTTTCTGCTCTGTTAAGCATTAAAGAACAAATACAGTGAGTGCTCTTGAAGGCTCTTGCAGAGAAATACCGTGCTATTTTGCACAAAATAAAATGGAAGAGGACAAACTACTGTTGCTTGCTTTCTCTGGATATGGTAACATCTGACGGAGTGATCAGAAGCACTGAAACCATTCGGTACCCCTGTGGGATCCCACCTCTCCCCTCCTTTATGCACCATGCATATGACTAAACACACTTCAGCTTTACGTGTCTGAGTTTGTCAAGCTTTTCAAGCTCTGTTTTAAGCTTCTTTTTAAGGGAAACTTTAGTTTTAGATACAGTTTGAGCCTAATTTTTGCTAGATGTTACCTTCATCTCAATTTTTTTTATTATTCTTATTTTAGCATTTGATTTTAGAAACAATGATCTGTATTTGCAAAGCTTCAACCACACGCTCCCAGCTGTACAAAAACAGCCCCAGCCATAAAGAGCTTGTGGTTGCGGGTAGGAGAGGACAGCCAAAAAACACACGGAGAATCTGATGAAGTTACAGATCTCATGGAAGGCATTTGAATAGATAAGCAGAACTGCAGAGAAAGCAGGATGACTTTCCAGTTGTAACGGGCACTGCATCACAGCGTTGGCCAGGCTGAGAGTCAGAGGAGGAAGGTTTTTTTCAAACTGTAACGCAAAAACAGCTCTGTAACACTGCCGTGTAGGGATGCCAGTCCTTGTAAGGACTGAACTTTGTGATTTCAGGGGTCTAGAGGAACACTGCCCCGGTTACCCCAGAGCACATATACCCCACAGAAATTTGAGCAGCCCTAGGTGTGCAGATAGGCTGGAAGAAAGCCAGCCACCAGCAGACTTTGGCACTGCAACGCTACCATCGACAGACACACACATGGTGGGGTAACCTGCATTAAAATGTCTTACAAGCACTCCTCAGATCCTCCCTCTTTAAACAACCTATAAGCTGGCCAAAGAGTTTAAAGAAACCTGGGGATGACACTAACCATTCAGCTGGACCCATTTGGACCCGCTCAGTGCTTGCTGGCACCACGGGCAGTCCCGCCACTGATGTGAATGGGCTGAGTGAGGATCGAGGAGCGCCGCACCTCGGGGCCCTGACTTCACCTTACGGGGCCACAACACAAAAATAAAAGCAGGCTTCCAAAAACAACCTCATTCAGCAAGGCACCGCGTCCTCATGGGCACTCCCACACACTACGGTTTTACAAAACGTTAATTTATGAAGTGCTTAGAAATATCAGGAGGATTGGGTTTCGGGCCCCAAGGTGCTCCTGGTATAACCTGCACAAGATAAACAGAGGCAGGAGGAAACAGCAAGTGCGGGGCAGGCGGAAAGACAAGCTGGCCACGTGCAGATGAATTCCTGCTGGAGCCCAGAATGTCACGCAAAGAACGAAAACACCAACGTCTTGTACAGGTTTATTGTTCTCCCCTAGTGTCAAGGAAATCACTAAACCAGTGAAACCTCCTTTTCTTACGAGTGGTATGTGACATTACCATGCTGTATTACCCATCCGTCTCCTCACCTTTTTGCTACAAGATAATTAAAATTTTAAACAAGGACTTCCTGGTTTGGGGGTTCTTTCTTTCTTTTTTTTTTATCTGTAGTAAAAAAGCCTGAAAATGGGAAGAAACAGTGTTATTTTTACTTACATTGCCTTGTCTAGTATTTTTGCTGGGCATCTTCCTACAAAGTTGAGATCTGCAATAACTCACGCTCACCTGGTGGCACTGGGTGAAACCCTGGGTTGTTTGCACGCTTAGTCCCTTTAGCTTCATTCACGCTGAAGGGATACCAGAAATCACTACTCAGAAAATGACCAACATTTCTAAATGATGTATTAATGCCCTCTAATGTACAAGCCAACAACAACAAAAAAAAAGAGGGCAAAACCTACAAACATTCGGTTTAGGCAGGAGAAATAAACCAATAACCCAGTTCTTCAACTGTGCACGGGGAGAAATTTGTACCAACAGAGCAGCTGCAACTGCAGTGACTAAAATAAACCTTAAGACAGGGGATGAATGTCTGTGCTTCTGGGCATTATGTTACCAAATGCAGAACGGCATTCCCTGTAGATATACCAATGCATAATTTTATGTATCTGGTCAGAAATAGGAGGGTGGAGGACTTAGGCAAGTAACCCATCCAAAGGTTCCTTTGCGAGCACAGAGGTAAGTGAAACCACCAGCAAAAGCCATTGACTGTGGAAAGGAGAAGAGGCGAGGAAATGAGAAACCTCTCCTCAAAGGTGCGGCAGCATGGAAGTTCCCAGCGCACAGCAGCACGGCGTGTACTATCGCAGCTGAGGAGGAAAGTGGTGAGCTTAAAAAATATCACAGATATTTGTGTACAATCATCTGAATTCATGTAACTTGCTGAAGATTATGTTTTGTCACTAAATTGATTGCTTATTAAAAATAAATCCCTCACGCAGCATTTCCACAGGTGATGCTGCTTCCCAGCTGCATCCTGTCTGCAAACAAAACCATATGCTGCCACTCAATTACAAATACGGAGGAGTTTCTCTTGGCTGCGAGCAATGGAAAGGAGGTTTAAACACATTTTGTGTCGGCCTGGCTCTGCTGTCCCTCACCTCCCAAGGGCCAGAGGCAGCCCTGCAAGTCACCCTCTGGAAAACCAGGTGGATGCAGGTGGCTTTAACAGCACAAAGAAGAAACGAAACTTTCTGATGCCCTCCTCCCCAGCAAAAGATTGGTAAAGAACTACAAAACCAGCCCATTTTTTTTTTATTATTATTATTGTTTCAGTTTTGAATGTTGTTGGAGAGCTCAGCACTGTGGCCTTCGCATGCACCAGCCCAACGAACAGAAGCCCAGGAGTTGCTACAGCAACAGCTTAATAACTGCGTGCAGAGCTCGCTGGAACGAAAGCTAACAGAGCGTCACTGATTTAATTGACTGATGATTTAATAAAACGCTCTGGATATAGATTAACTCGCTTTGCTTAATGTAGCTCGGCTTCCTGGTGGCAGGAACGGACCCGTGCTGTTAATGGGCTGAAGCCTGGTCCAGACCACGGGGCTGTGGTTTCGGGTCACCCACCTCCCAGCAACATGATTTCCCGCTTCCCAGTTTTTCCAGTTATCCCCCTCCTAATAATGAAGCTCGACACAAAGCTAAGGAGATTCACATACATAATTATACATCCACACACATATGTGTATATGTATCAGTCAACTCAAGCTTTTTCGATGCTATTCCCACTCCCTTACCTAGCTCTGTCAACCCTTTCTTGCTCCAGGGGTGAACACCTGGCCAAAAACTTGTAGTTTCAGGACTACATCTCCTCTTTTGCACCACTGATATCTCACAATTGTCAAAAAATCATTGAATGGGTTCCTTAATTCCTACCCAAACCGTGGAAGCAGATCAAGGAGTGTGGGGTTAATCAAAGCAGCGACATCCCCCGTGCCCCGCAGAGGAAGGCAGCGATCTCTCCCAGATGCACATCTGGATTCTTCACTGCCATCACTAGACAGAAAACCCCCACAAGACTCAAATCACTGTGGTTATCACCCTACAATCCATATGCTCAATTTCAAATCAATTAAGATACTGTAGAAGCTGAAACAGAGTATAAAGGATTATTAGCTAGCTCTAATTATACAAACTGATCTCATCCTCTTGTCATAAGCCTCTTTCCTGTGTCCGGAATCTATTTGTGCACCATAAAGACCAGCCTTTTGTAAACGTACAAGGGTCATCAGCACAGGGTGATTAATTTCACATTTTACAATACACTCATGCTGTCAAACAATTCACTTGTAGTAAGACACAACCCTGCCTTGTCAATTTTTACTTTAAAATACCTCTCAAGGCAAACATTAATTAAGATACCAACTCCTAAAATCCAAACAGCGTTTTCAAAGTAGCTACCGTGTTGCTGTAATAAAATAAAAAACCACAGGCCCCATCTTCAGCTCAAGTAGCTACATCCTAATAAAGTTAAGACCTAACAGTTGACTTGAATTAAAGTGCAGCATGTACGCAAAAGCACACGTATGTTTATACTCAAATTAAGTCCTACAACAGGTTCTGGGGCAGCTGTTTCACGTAGGCATGAAACATTTAGCTCAGGCTCAAATATTAACTGCCTGAAGTCCTTAGCAGACCTTCTCAATGCCTCTTCGAATAAGTAAAACCCAGCTGATACCTTTGAATGCGCTCCGTGGCTTGAATACACATTTTTGGAGTAAATTCTAAGGAAGTCCGCAAAGATAAACCACCCCACGTTTGTAAGAGCTATTACTGACTTTGGGTGCTTCACTTTTTGAAAAGCCCCAGTTTTCAAAGGAAAAGTAAATCCAGTACTGTCTGCAGAAAAGGGCTCCAGCCCCAGGTGCGCCAAGCTGGGCAGCCCAAACAGGAGCAAGAAGACAGACAGCATTAGTTACCTCTGGAAATGGAGACGTGCTCTACAGCACCTACAGTGCCTCCAGCTGCACGGTGCCAGGCAAAAAGGGATGGGAAGGGAAGAGCAGGATTTGGGGAGGGTTTTATGCAAGGGTGTAAAATGGATGAGCCTGACGGACAGCTGTCATTAGCACTGAAGCGCCTGCAGTGGGAGAGCCTTTAGCCATCGATCCCCCAACTCCTGACTATAGGACGTGGCCTTATGCTAACTTTCTCCACCTTACTGTCCTCCAGACTCTCAGTGCTGTGCTATTTTGAGAACCGCACTGAGCAGTGATCATTTCTATATTACCCTGTATGGTTTGTAGCAAGGAAAAACAAAAAACAAGTGCTAGAAATGAGTGATAAGACCTCCTCCTCTGTGCTCTGCAAGGCACGGCACTGGTACTGCACTCCCAAAAATGCAGGCCTGGCATAGAAAACAACTCACGAGGCCCAAATCAGCACGCACATTTTTATGATGACAAATAAGAAGCATTTCCTAGCACGTGCAAAGCAGGTCATTAGCCAGTACATATTTTAATGAGTGCACGAACCAACCTTAAATGCCAAAGCCACAGGTAGAGTTGGAAAAATTGGCATCAAGAGCAAGGTCCAAGAGATGCCTCTGCTCTCGTTTTGGTCAGTTTCAGAATCCAATGTTTTTCTGCACTTTACCTTTCTGAGGAACACGACTCGCTTTTCCATCTAGGCTCCCTTTTCAAATGCTCCAGCTCTCAGCATCGCAGACATACTCAGGAAAAGTGTACCTGGTCCTTTTTGCCAAAAGAGGAAGCCTCACCAGAAACTCTAGGTTTCCTACTCAGCCCCTGTGCTCACCCCACTCCCTGCTATACAGCACAAAAACATCTGCCCCTGTAAGATCAAGAACCATTTCTTCTTACATGCTCTTTTTCTTTCAACTAATGCAACTACAGGAAGAACATCCTCCTCTAACAAATACTTTATTTAGGTAGCTGCAGAATACAGTTGTTTTTCTGGAGGATCCCATCTGAGGCATGAAAGTCATGAAAAATACACATCAATCATCAACTCCTAGCAAGTGCTACCCATTCAAAAACAGATTCTACCCAATTTCACCACCTCACCTGCGTTCGAGCGTTTCTGCAACTAGCCCACAAGCAATAAAGCAAGCTTTGCAAACTGTCCAGCTTCGCACCTGAAGCCATTTCTTCCAGCAGCCTTTACAAAGCAGTCTTTCAGGCTGGCCCCTGAGGAGCCGAATGGGTTAAGTGCCCACAGGTCCCAGCCGCACCAGTAAATCATTTATTACCCCAGCTCAGGGACAAGTAGCTATGCAGAACCGAGAGCCCACGCTGCGCAGCTGTTCGCCAGCCAGGCAGCTCCACGCCATTATAAGGCAGGATTAAATTTGGGGACTGGAAATACATCCCTTTATTACTGCTTTGCTTTTTGGCTTTTGGTTCTTGTTGTTTGTTGTTGGTAGTTTTTTTCCTCTTCGTGCTATGCCTATTTTAAATATTACAGAGTTCATTAACACCAAGTTCATTAAGCACTAACCACTGTATGAATGAAATGAAAAGATGATCATTACAAGCACAATTATGGAAATACTTGACCAGCAGGCAAATTTAAAAAAAAAAAAAAAAAAAAAAGGAAAGGAAAGGCTACGAGGAATAAGGAAAGCCACTCCTAAACTCAAGCACAACTTTTTCCAGGTCCTTCGGAAGAGGCACACCCAAAAGCAGCCACGATGCAGAGGCTGTTCCCAGGAGGCCAGGTGAGCAGCACCCACTGCCTGCACCCAGGGACTGCTGCTGCTGGACATGGCAAAAGTCAGCCCTGGGAAGGGTCTGGCACCTTCCTCTGCAGTAAGCACTGCTCATCCCAAGCTCCTGTGCTCCAGAAATGAACAATAAGCTACAAAACTAATGGCAAATCAAGCCAAAAATTGCTTCTCTCATGCAGCAACCGGCGTAGCGTATTCCTCCTCTAACCATGCCCCAGCACTTTCAGCTAGCGAGCAGCTGAGCTGATGATGGACTTGGGGACCTGCCCTCCACTGGCCACGTCCTCAAAGGAATTATTTCCCAGCAAAGTACATTTCATTCATAACTTTTCCAAAGACTCATTTTTTTTTTTCTTTTCTTGAGATCTGAAAATAGGTACAACTCCCCTGCCGAACCCGCTGAAAAAAAGAAAACCAAAATAATCACAATACAAACTTGTCCCTGTAGAGTAACGGCAGTTTATGGTTAATCCACCCAGCTGCTGCGAAGGCTCAGCAACACCAAATGACTCGGACCCAGTGCCGTTTAACACGCTGCTTTCAAAGCCCTAGTCTTCTCGGGCTCTACCATGGAAAATGTGAGATGCTGCAGAAGGTAAACAGGTTAGACACAGCGGGAGGAGAAAACAACTTGCAGTGCCTTTCCTCCCTCCCTTCCTCTCTCAACAGAGCCTAAGCACCCATTTCCAAAGAAGATTCTTGCAGTTTCTGTGCTTCAGGCTAACAACTTTTGCCAATTCAATGCTTTTTGGAGAGAATGGGTGTAACTGCATGAGTCAGAGCAGCTCCTGACAGTCCTGCAGTAACCACGCATCAGCTTTTAGGTCAGATCCATGCCCTGATCTGGTTCACTGCACTGAGAAGTCCTCGGAATTGAAAAACAAGCCCTGGACACCCGGAGCACTGCAGAACAGAGCATGGGGCAGGGGGCACAGCACCAGCAAGGAGCCGTCCTCCTGGGGAAGCCAGCCCTGTGGAGCTGAGCTCCCATCCAGACCAGCTCCCAGGGAAATCCTCAGGCTGTGAATGCCATAACTGCCTGTCTGCCCCCTGGACATGCACGCAGTGCCTTGAAATAACAGGGAAGAGCAGCTGGTGCCCTAAGCATTAAGTGTGATTTTATACCACAGCGTAGGCTCGATGGAAAGGGTGAGACCACGCAGAACTGCTGCAAGTTCACTTGAGAGAGGATAATTCTTCAGGAACACCTTCAGCACTCTTCATACCATTCTTTTTTATTTATTTATTTTCTAGCGTGTTTTTTTTTTTTCTTCTTCTGAAAATAAATTATTTTACAGCAAAAAAAAAATTGTCAAGCATCCCCTCTTGCTATCCAACAGGTAAGCTAGGCAAACCCATTCTTCAAAACACCTTGCCTCAATGCTCACTCATATGCGAGAGCTGCCAAAACATTTGTCCTTACTTGAACTGCATGAAGCAGTACCGTCACTCCAAGATGTCCTTCAGGGCCTTCCCCCAGCGAGCACAGCGCAGGACACGAGGTTCAGCTCCTGCAAGAGAGGAAGAAGGAGTCAATGGGGTCTGGCAAGGTGTGGGAACAGGGAGGCTGCTGGGGAGCCTGGTTTGAGCACCCACGCCAGCCCTGTAATACTTAGGCTGATGGGGATGGAAGCCACAGAATCATTTGGGTTGGAAAAGACCCCTGTCATCAAATCTGACCGTTAACCTAGCACTGCCAAGTCTACCACTTAACCATGTCCCTAAGCACCACATCCAGGCATCTTTTGAATACCTCCAGGGATAGTGACTCAACCACTTCCCTTTTCCAGTGCCTCACAACCCTTTCAGCAAAGAAATTTTTCCTGACATCCAACCTAAACCTCCCCTGGTGCAACCTGAGGCCATTTCCTCATCCTATCACTTGTTGCTTGGGAGAAGAGCCCGATCCCCACCCTGATACAACCTCCTTTGAGGCAGTTGTAGTGTGATAAGGCCTCCCCTAAGCCTCCTTCTCTCCAGACTAAACAACCCCAGCTCCCTCAGCTGTTCCTCGTAAGACTTGTTCTCCAGGCCCTTCACCAGCCTCGCAGCCCTGCTCTGGGCACCCTCCAGCACCTTCTTGTGCTGAGGGACCCCAAACTGAACACAGCGCTCGAGGTGTGGCCTAGCCAGAGCTGAGTACAGAGGAACAATCACCTCCCTGGTTCTGCTGGCCTCACTATTCCTGATAGGAGCCAGGATGCTGCTGGGCCTTCTTGGCCCTCTGAGCACACTGCTGGCCCACGTTCAGCCGGCTGTTGACCAGTCCCCCCAGGGCCCTTCCCTCCGGGCAGCTTTCCAGTCACTCTGCCTCCAGCCTGCAGTGCTGCATGGGGTTGTCCTGCCCTGAGTGCAGGACTGGCTCTTGGCCTTGTTGAACCTCATCCAGAACCCATCCACTGAGCTCTGCCTTGTGGCCATAATACAGGAGGCTCTGTCTTCCAACAGCAGCCCCATACCGTGACCTGGCCCCAGACTTCTGAGGGCTCATAGCACGGTGGCCTTTGGCCCACCACTCTGATAAATAAACCCCAGAGTGGATGCCTTAGCCCTCTTACACCCATCTTAACCCCGCCAGGGCAGACCTCAAACTATTTGTGAACCCCCTTTATCACAAGGCATTTTAGAACAGGCAAAAGCACCAAATGCAGGCGATGGCAGGCAATAGCTGGCAGACTACTGGCAGATGAAGCCCAAAATCTAGCAACAAGCCTCTGCCAAACCCTTACGGGCTGCCTACACTTTTCCACAGGCAGATTTCCTGCTCTCAGGCAAAGCCTCCCCCTTGCTCCAGCCCCAGGGCTGAGCCTGGTCTATGGAGCACACCTGGAAAGAGCAGTCAGAGTGGATTGAATGGCAAGAGGAGAAAAAGCACAGGTTGTGATTTTGTTTATTAAACACTGTGTGGGAGATTGCATTATCTAAATCAAAGCCATCTGGGCACCTCAGGCCATCGTTTGGTTACCACACCGGGAAGGGTTGTGGATAGGAACCCATCACCCCAACGCAAGCGCGACACACCGCCTGCTCCTGTTCAACCAGATGGAGGAGACGCTGCCCCTACGCTGCCTGGTTGGGAAAGCATTTGTAATCAGGGAATCTCACAGCCTGAGCCAACCTGCCAGAGTTCAAAGCGCAATTACAAGCACATCAGGGACAATGGCAGAGCTAGTTACTGGCTGGGGAATCAATTGTGTTCGGTGAATTGGCTGGGGAAGGTATAACACTGGGAGATGATGCATTGCAAAACCAGCCTCCTTCATTCATCCATCACAAGCACAGTAGAACCTGAACGCGGCAGTGTCGGTTGGACACCTGTGCTTGGAGAGCTGGTACTGAAACTTTTATGTTTTCTGCTGGCAGGCTCCTGCTGGGAAGCGGGGAGAGCATTTGGTGAGGCGCTGCAGGGCACTGCGTGCATTAAAGGCGTTTTACCACAAATGCACACTTCAGCACAGAGCATTTCAAATT
Source organism: Oxyura jamaicensis (assembly GCF_011077185.1). Lineage (NCBI taxonomy): Eukaryota > Metazoa > Chordata > Aves > Anseriformes > Anatidae > Oxyura > Oxyura jamaicensis. The sequence goes on from NC_048902.1 coordinate 14,961,930, forward strand.
GGAAAAAGAACAAAGTTTACCCTCCTCTTCCTCTTACAGTATTTAGGAAAAGAAATAAAGAAGCCCGTTACTGTGCACCAATTTCTTAATTCTAATGTCACACATTTCTAAATTATATTTTTGTGGCAAACTACTGCAGCAGAAAGAAATACCTAAACTCTTCAATCCCAGGCATGGCAAGCAAACCTTCTTTGGATTCATTAACCTGTAAAAAACACCCTCACAGTCACAAGCCAACAGCCTGGAACTTCCCTCCAGCATTCTTGCAGTGTTACTTGCAGGACCACGTTAAAGCATGGTTACAGTTTGATAAAGCAATGATTAACTACGTTAAGTAAGCAGCATTAACCCAAGGCTCCTACTAGCGAGCCCACGTTGATCTGAGAGGTTGGTGATCAACACCTCTCTCCAAGGCACACACTACAACAACACAGTGGTTTGTTTCACTCATTTGGGAGGCCGATAACTTGGCTTTCGATACCATACAACACTCAGGCAGAGAAAGGAGGGTTTATTGCTACTCCTGTGAGCTGGCAAGCAACATGGGCAGAGATAACGCTGGTAAAGTACACAGTGAGTCTGCTGTGAATCACTGCGGGTTTTTCATCATATCCATTAAGGAATGAGGGTGTGTATACGGAGACACATGCAAAACTCACTTAGATGTTTGTTACTTGGAAAGTATTAGCAAGTGGAGAGAATCAACTGGCTTTGCAACAAAAAAGCTGCAACACCAACCGTAAAATTCTTACAGGTTGTTGTTTGCTTGCTTTTATTCTGGACGATTTTTTTAGATCAGTCCAGAGAAAAGCAGAGAAAATTGGAAAGTCTTATGATACACTTTCAGTTCCATATGTAAACTGCACAATCAGTAAAGCTGTCCAAATCAAATAATTAAATTCCTTAAAGGTTTCTCCTCCCCATGGAAATGCTATGGGGTAACTCCTGCATGTGTAAGCACACTTTTAAAAATAAAAGTTATTGAGTGTGGAAATGGGCAATTACGTATGTAATTTTTTTTTTTCAATAAAAAAAGTTCTTTTCCCCAAAATAGAGCCTGATAGCTTAGAGGTGATGTGCATCTTTACAGGCAGAGGAGTCCAGCATCAGCAGATGCTCTGCACATTTCTAAATGAACCAAATGACTGCAAATGCAAACAGTGAGAGATGGAGTCATCCTGTGTTTAAAACACACTTCGGAGCAGTCAGCTGGGAAGGGAGAGGGAAGAAAAGGGTAGTGCAAAGGTGGGCAGAAGCTGCCAGCAAAGCCCTCGTGAAGGCAGGTGCTCAGCAGGAACCGAAGCATCCAGACCTCGGGGGCAGTTGCTCACAGCTGGTTCTCTGCAGAGCCCAGCCAAGCGAGCAGAGAACGCCTCCTGCCAAAACACGGCCGTCACAGAGGAAACCACTTCCCAGCTTGCTCTTTTTTTTTCTTTTTTCCCTGAACACAAATCTATTTTCTCATTCTGAGCAGCATTACTTGTTTTCTTCTCTGCACACTGATAGTTTTGACACGTAGAACGAGTTATCTCACCATCTGTTTGTAATTGCAATAACGAAGCTTTCAACAAACTCAAAAAACAGCACCAAGAACAGGGCACTAATGGCCTAGGAGATGAACTGCTCATTACATTGGATTATTTGATACAGCTGGAACCTTTGGACAGCCAAGACACCCAAACACAGCCAATGCTGCAGCTAAGACACCCAAACAAACCTCTGGAGTATTTCCGAGTTTTGGCTGTTGCGCGTTACAAAACCTCCTCGCGATTTCGTATCAGCTGATGTCAAGGAAAGCCCTGCTTCCCCTCCTCAGCTCCCGGCTGCTGGATGCACATCTGCATGCTGCTGCTATCTTGTTGCTTTTAATACACAGCCTATACTTACCCATCGTGATGTTCTCATTGCAGGACGTCCTCTTCCTGCCTCTGCTGAGCCTCCCAGGAAAAACTGACTCACAAGACCTTTTTGGAAGTTTATCCCATGCTCTGAATCAAGCTTCCTAATTATTTAGGGAAGGGAGCCTGGACATTTCCCACAGTCACATGCTACGGAGCCACCTTGGGAGCAGCAGCTTCTTCCCTCACTTCACTGCAAGGGAAAGCCAAGCGGGTCCCACCGAAGCTGGAGAAGAGCAGCACAACTCAGTGGGACGTAGCAATTTGCTGTGGCTATGGACACATATTGGCAATATAAATGGGAAAATAAAAAATCCTTTGCCTAAAATCTGTTTTACAGATGTAAAGGCAAAGCGGATCCGCTAACCACTGCCTCACACTAAACTTCTACCAGCACACCGGAGGGCAGAACGCTGCTCCTCACATTTACCACCCACACCCCAGGTTCCTCCAAAATTAAATAGAGGATATGTTTTGCTTAGAGGGGAGTATCCGACATGGCACGCTGCACGAAGCTAAGAATTTCAAAGTAAGACAAGTTTTCTTTCCCACCTCTTGGAAATCAGAAATAATGGATTCTAGTTAACGGCTCAGTGTTACTGTTTGCTCTGCACTGCATGCAATGGCATGACATACAGATATGATTTATTTTCTTTCATATACGCTGAGTTTTAGCCTTAAACTCCTTTGAAAGCACCTCCTTGAACCTAGTGATAAGGGTGGAAACATACATACTGCAGGCAAATATCAGTACCTAGCAGTCACCAACACATCAGTACTGCCTTTCTGCTCCTGCTGGCGGTGTAAGACACCAAGTGCAAACACAGGTCACTGCCTGCTGCTACGGCCCCAGCCAAGAGCAAGGTCCCAGCACACAGCCCCCAAGGCAGCAGCATCCCTTCACCAGGCTGTCTGCAGACCCTACAGGTAAATGCCGGGAGGGGACACCGAGGTTCAGAAAATGAAGCGAACCACCCAGGTGTCACCTCTCCACCCCCGTGCCCGCACGTAACGCCACCCAGCATCCATGTCCCCACGCAGGTGGCTTATCCCCTGCCTGCAGAGGAGCTGCTTGAGGTGCCAGGCTGCCCGGGTCTGCCAGGCATCTCAGGATTACGCTGTTTCACTGCTCAAAACAACATGTCACCAGAGCTACGTAGCGCCTAATTACATATATGAGATCTGTCTAATGTTCCTAAACCAATAATGAAAGAGAAGGTCCAGTGATGCAACAAAAATCTGCAACCCAGCGCTCAGATTACAGGCGGGTTGCACAACAGCTCGAGCAATTACGCGGTGAGGCAGCTCCTCGGACTCGTATCGGGGATCACGTTTTCCCGGAGACACCGCCTGGCTCCGGCCATGTGAGATGCACCCACATCCCCGCATCAGCAAGGAAAGGGTGAATGGGGAGCACTCTGTTTTGCAGCAGTGCCATTCGCAGCAGAGCACAAGAGATGCTCCAAAGCAAACAGCCATCCCTTTTCTCCACTCCTCTTTGCCAAATTTGCATTCAAACTCGATAGAAACATCCAAAGCCTGTCCAAGAGCAGCACTCGCCCCGTCCAGCGCCAGGTCACGTTATGGAGCAGGCACTGCTTCCAACATACCCCCAGCGGAGCCTGCAACTTCTACAACCACAGTGACTTTTGCACCGTGCTGTGTGATCTTGCTCCCAGCTGCAGCCCCATTTCAGAAAGCATCATCAGCACCGGGTCTACAGATCGCCCCAAAACTGTGACAATGAACGTGGCAATTTAGCTAACTGATGAGCACTCACAGCACGAGCACTTCACGTGGATGAGAATGCACATACCCTGAGATTTCCAAGTGTTCAAGTGTTGTCTTTTTTTTTTCTTTTTGTGAATAGGCTCAAATGCTTCCAGATAATATTGATCTCTGTTCGTAGCATTGGTACGGCGTAACTGAGAAATCATTTGGCTTGAAGTTTTCTTCTCTGCTATATTGAGCTTTTATGTCAATAAACATGGTACTGAACTGCAGTGTGGCAGCGTAATTTCAGTTCTTTTTGTAAAGCGGTCAGGTGAAGAACACTGTACCAGTATCAGGGCTGGGAGGCATTATTTGGGCTTTCAAAAGCAGTTAAGTGCCACGGTCAGTGCAGGTATTGAATACGGAGGGACTCCAGAACTCACTTCCACATCTCACCCACCATCCCTCCTCCGCTCCCCGCCGTCAGGAGGGCACTCGGCGGCCGCTGCGGGCTCCGTGGCTGCCAGCGGCAGGGCTTGCAATGAATGGGGCTCTGTGCGACAGCAGGCAGGGCTCGCATGCCTCGTTTCAGAGATCACTGAGGGCTCTGAATGAAGCCTCTGGGCTCACCCCGTGCCAAAGGGCCCGCAGCTTGTTTTTGGGTGCGCTGGCACACGCTGTGCTCCTGGCCAGCCAAGCCCCGGGGAAGCAGCCCGGGCAAGAGGGCACTGCACAAATATCACCAAGTATGAAGCAGCAAAGCTGGGAGAATTACTTGGCATTTGTACTCTGCTTCCTTTATATATAGGACCGTTTCTCCAACAGCATAACTTATCACGGGGCACTGCTACAAGTCTTTTTCAACAGCAGCAAATCAGGCACTTCACGTCATCGGGTGGCTGAAAACTAACAGTGTGCAGCCATGGAGTGCCTTTTCAGGGGGTTGTCTGATTTGCTTTCATGTAGCTCAACTTTTTTTTCCCCCTTCTCCAACAAAAAGACCGTTTTCATTCAATTGCTTTTGTGTTTTTCCTCCCTCTCAGGATGCAGAGCACTGCAACAATATCTTTAAAGAGCCAGCCAGGTCACGGTAAGACAGCACAGAAAAGCTGTGTTTTTCCGAGCAGAAAAGCAAGGGCCATTAATAAATTGCATGAGCACATCAGACAGATTTTGCCCAACAACCAAACAGCCCAGTGCTTCAGTAACTCATGGGGAGGAAGTCCAAGCTTTTGCAACCCACAAAAAGATTTCCAGAACAAGTCTGCAAGCATCCATATAGCCCGTGTCCAGAACACTGACATCAAATGTTGCCCCAAACCTGCCACTGCTCTGCACTCACGCAGTGAGGTTGGGTGCTGGCTGTGCCTGCACACAACTCCCCTGGGTTTCCCCCATAGGCTGGAGCAGCCAGAGCATGACCTGCTCCTTATTTTCCCCGCAGAACACACTCCTCCCCTTTATCAATGGCGAGTTACAACCAGTTACAACACTGGCACCACCATGACTTCACTGGCATCCTGAAAAAAACAAACACAAAAATAAATGCCGGGAAGGCTGCGGGCAGTTACCAAACCCTGCTGTGGGCACATGAGCAGTTAGGCAGCTGCTGACACATCTCCCCGTACCTTCTTCCTTGGCCGACTCGCTCATCTCTCCTCCTAACCATCCCCTGCAGCAAAGTATCTTTGGTTAAAGCAATGACGGCAGTTTTTGCTCAACAGACTGCTCCCCCCCACCCCTTGAAGTACGGCGGAGTATCTCATTGATCAGCGCAGTGCAGGAAAAACAAAGAGTTACAGCTGACTGTAATTGCCGATACACACCCTTTGGTCACTGCACCTGTACCTGCCTGCTTGTGCAACAGCCCGGGCGTCAACAGCACCAGCAGGCACTACCCGAGCATGAACACAGGAACACAGCAAAAGGCACTGCCCACATTTCCACGTGCTCACAGGGTTTCCGACATGTATCTGCCCATCTGCACCTGTGTCAGTGGTGATTCACCCGCTGCAAGCACAGCCCCAGATCGTTTGGATCTCCCCTTTCCCATATTCCTGCAATTGATGCTAATCTGTTTGCGTGTTGCCTGCCTTCCCGAGGACTTGTCATGATCCTGCACAACAGTAAACAGGGTTACCTTGAACAAAGCCAAACAAAGAAAAAAAAAACAACGATATTTAATTGTCCTTCCTTAGCTGACAGGGACTTGTCAATGGTATGCACTGCCTCTTTGGTACAGCACGCTTATCAGGACCAAGAAAGATACTGCTCCTTGCACTGTTTCAGCTGACCATAGCCAGCTTGCAGCAGCACATTTGATTACCATCTGACCCAGGACTTGTTTTTTTGCTAGGAATAGGGAAAAAGAGACAAAGCAGCACACAGAGATAATGGCTACAGGGAGCCGAATACAGTTCTAAAGTCCATCTGGCCAACAGCCCGTATCACAGGCACAGGCTGTCCTTGTAAACAGGCTGCAGGAGTCATCCCAGACCCACCCCGGGGCAGTCCTGCACACGCAGGAATTGGCCACACGCAAACCATGCACACAAACGGTGCCGTGCCAAGGCCTGGGTGTGCGGAAAGCACCGCGGCTGCCGGGCACACGCATGCTCCTTGCACGGGGCACACACAGATGCTGGGCAGCATGACTTACCAGAAAGTTTTAGAGCCACAGATTTAATTATCCTCTGCCTGCTGCTCCAAGAGCATGCATCCCCTGTTCAGAACCTGAAAGGAATCGTTGAGCTCAGCAGCTGAAGTAGAACTCAATAAACTACCATTTCTTGGGAAGGGTCCCTGTCCCTAACCATAACCAGAGAAATTGGCAGCCAGTCAGTGTCTAAACCACTTGCCTATTTTTAGGACACCACTTTGCTGGTACCTTGTTATTTTTTTCTGAAGGAAAATGTTTTAAGGCAGGGACCATGCCATGGTATTTAATATTGTTCTTACCTTGGGTCAAATACCTTTACTCTGTGTTTTTCATTTGTTGATGCTTGAGTTATCTTTTTCAAGATAATGATTTCACTTTTGTTTCTTTTTTCCCCTCCAGGTGCCCTGCCCTGAACAACAGCAGACTGAAAAGTACGTATTACTCCACAGATAACATCTATTGCTAAGCACCACTTTTCTGATCTATACTTACGAAGTGCTCCAAGATATGCTCAATTAAAATGCTCACCATGATGTCTAAGGGCACACGCACTTTTTCCATAGCACTGTTAGGACTAGGAAGTAGATTCACAGCATGGAGAACTGCGACACAGATGTCAACCCACCTTTTGTGTGCCCTGCACACACACAGATACATAGAAAAGTACTGGTACTTCTACAAACAACAGAAAACAAAGGTACTAGAACTTAACGCCTGACCAGAAATCTAAACAAAAAATGAGTTTAGATTTTAAGATAGCATTCTGACAATCTCCGTATCTTCCTGATGCATCTAACTCACTTCTTAATGTTAGTGAATGCTCATCGTGCTGCTTCCCCACAAAGAGAAAAACACAAGGGGTACACAGAATAAGCAGTTAGCACTAGAGGTTGCTAGAGATCACAGATAACTGATCACATCATAGTTAAGTGGTTAGTGTCACAGGTGAGGAAAGTCTGCTTCATGAAGAATTACACCCTCACACGCAACCTCTTAAAATGCCTGCTTTAAAAAGGCAAATAAATCTTACAGCTCTTAGAGCACCCATGAAAAAACCTAACACTCAGTGGTGCCTGAGGAAAGCCTGGTGGGCTGAAGGACCCGAGGGCTCTCCCCATGGGCAGCAGGGAAGGGCTTTTCATTTACATCTAAGGTCTTGCTGGTGACGCAAGAGTAAGAGATCTCCTGAGAACTTCAGGTGGAGGAAGGACAAGCAGCAGAAGCCGATTAGCTCCCAAGCAACAGAGATCTCTTCGTGCAAACGTCCTGAGTGGCCAAGGGCTAACAGGTATGCATGTGATTAAGAAAGAATGAAAAGGGTGGTGATGGCCAGGGAAAGAGAAAAAACAAGTTGTTTTCCAGAGTTTCTACAAGATTAACATCTACCTACTGACTATGCTTTTCCTTTGTTATGTTAGGCTGTGAGGCTGTTTCTGTTTTGGGCCTCTTCTGAGACAATGTTAGGGTGAAAAGAAAGTATTAGGATCATTTAAGTTCAATTGCTTCTGTCACAAACTGACAAATCTCACCCATATTTTCCACTCAAGCCATAACTTCAGGATTAGCCTGTCTGTAAAGGCTCACAGGAGAGATTCAAAGTTGGAGGCCAAGCCCAGTAACCCCAAAGAACTTGTGTTCAGCTACTTTGCCGAGCAAGATCTTGGAGTACAGCTGTTTTCCTCTGCAAGTTCCACCTTCCAGCTGCCAGAGCATCAGGAGAGGAAAGGAGCGAAGTGCTAGGGCTGGAAACAAAAGCTCAACACGGAGATACAACAAGAGATCAAATCCCATTTTGTTGCCAGAAAATCTCTGTTCATGAATGCACTCATCTAGCGCCTTCCAAGCATCAACAGAAAATTAGCATAGGACTTTCCTTTTTCATCCTCAAGGCTACAGAACAAAGTCATAAACCGCCCAGGACTAAAAGCTTCCTCCACACCTTTGAAACTTCAATCTACTTTCTCTGACCTAATTTTTGAAAAACCTAAGTCTCTGCTGGGAGTAAAACACAGGTTCATGATTTGTATCTTGCATGCTCCACCTCTGAGGCTCCTCTGCTGGCCCCAACCATTCCTCAAGCAACTGAGGAAATTAAATACAAAACATTGAACAACAGGGAGGGTCAGAGTTAAACCAACAAAGACAAGGAAATTGCGAGTTAAGCCTCCTGTTCTGCCCTTGATTCACCTTGCTGTGCTCAGCTGCTGCTCTGTTACCAAATTCTTCCTCTCTCCTGCCGGGGTCAATGCACAGCTGAAATTCAGACGTTAGGCCGTGATGTAAAATCATGAGAAGTTTAACTGGTTTGGACTTCACAAAGCCAGCCACATTTAAAAACTTCTGATATAGACTATCTTATCCCCAAAAGGACAGAGCAAAGCGACTCATCCAGCACCACTTTCGCAGCCCCACTCCCCACCACCAAACAGGGAAGCCCATTCCCATCCCAACCTCCCTGAGAAGGCCTCAAGCAATGCCCACCCACTGCCAAATGGCATTTTCCTAGAGACTGAGGGCACCAGGGCAGGAAAGAGTCCCATCACCCAGTTTTACCCCTCTAAAAACTGGGCCCAGGCTAAGCTGGGCCTACAGCCCAGTCCAGACCAGTCGGGGAGATTTTAGGGCAGGGGAAGCATGCTTTGGGGTGCCTGTCCCCTCACTGCTTGCAGGGAGGCTCTGGAGAGCTTGGATAGCGTTTGCCTGGGTTTTTAGCCGGCTGACATCAAAGGAGCTGAATCTCCTCGTCCCACAGTAATTGCTTATCAGTTGCTAGGAAGTAAGCACTCGAGGCTGCTGGAGAGCCAAGGCCTCGATGCCTTCCCCATTGCTCAGCAAAGCGTTCACTGCTTTCAAAATAAGCAGGTCACTGAGGTCGGTGGCAATACCGTCCCGCGGGTATTAAACAGGGGATGGTTAAACAGGGGATGGAGCTCGCTGCTGGATTAGAAGGGCCAGTGCTCAGCCCCCTGCAAGATTATCTCAGGAAAAGGAGAAGGAAGAGTCCAAGAGTAACACAATCTGCTCCTTTAACACCTATGGGAAATCTGTTTTCTTTTTATTTGAATAGAAGATACCTGTGTGCACACACAGGTGTGCTTATGTTGCCTTTGAGCAGATTCAATTGTGTCAGCGCTTCCTTAATGAGTTTAGGATCAATTTTGATAAGAAAGCCAAAGTTTTATTAAACATATTTACAAAAAGTAAGAAATCCAAACAGCTGCAGTTCACGCTGATGAAGGATCAGAAGTTTCATAAACCAAAACGTGAAAGTTATTAAAATAACAATAAACAAACATGCAATGCAAAAGGATATGCAGGAAAAAAAAAACTGTCTTGAAGGCTATTATTTTCACAAACACTTAAAAGTACTGGAAATAATTGTGTGAAGAACTGGGGATTTTTGTTTGTTTTGCAGGGTATCTTACAAACATTCAACAACATAATGCAGTCACACGTTTTGAGCAAGACCATACAAACTGTACCTATGTTGGATGTATCTTTACTCAGCATTTTAAATACTGTCATATAAATATCCACCAGGCAGTGAAAGACACGCTGGTCCTCATGACAGGTACAGGTTAGAAATCAACAGACAACCTAAAAGCAGTCAGAGCAGAAAACTGCAGCACCATGAAAAGATTTATGAAAGATTCTTAGTCTTTTTCATCACCCAAACTCTCATTACAAGCTTGTCTGGTTTCTTATTTCCATCAAGGCTCCTGCAGCACCAGTACCAGAACGTGCAGTGCTGTTCGGGTGGTGGTCCAGATGTGCTCCCCAAAAGCACTACTAACCTGAGCATGCAGCAGCAGGACAAGCCTCACGTCCCACTATCTTACACACAGAAAAATAAAGAGGGACTGGTATTCCTCTTCCTGTGAAAAAAAGATTACAGCCTGAAGCGTGAAAAAGCAGCAGCACTGGTAAACTGGCATTTTCCCTAACAAATAGCAATGTTTAAAATAGCCTCCAAGATGATGAATTTTCTTCAGTGATAGTATATACTATTTACAGTCATAGCCTGTATTTGCTGCATTTTATTAACGGATTAAAGAAGTTTCATAAAACTGTACAGAAAGGCACTTCACAGCCTGTACATTGAGAACATGTATATATTGCACAGGAGGGAGAGGATGGCTACATATTAAGTGCTGTTATGAATTCAGGAAACACTAAAAGCATCTTTTATCCTCACTGTCCCATGGGAAGGATCCAACACTGAACATTTTTTCCAGTTAAGCAGTTGTGTCCTTTCTCAAAGCCTACAAGCTTGTCTTCTGACCAGAAGCAGCTGATTGCTACCATGGGGCTTCTCCGGAACGTTTTAAAGAAGTGCCAAACTACCAGCCCACCAAATGATTTAAAAATACAATTCCAAACATTGCTCCATTTCTGTCTTTTAAAACAACAAATCTTCTCACGGCACTTTAGAACCAAAACCCCGAGAAGCTGAAAGCTTAAGAGGCAAGACTACCATTCGGGGGACTGAAGATGTGGAAGACGTGCTGGTAAACTGCTCTGGGAAACATCTGCATTACGCAGGGAATGCAAACCACTTGGAGAATCCAGCCGGGTCCCTGCTTTGCATTTCCTTTCTCAGCTGAATATATCATTTGCCAAAACTATGCATTTCTCAACGCTTTCCAACCGTAATTCAAATCCTCTCTTTTACTGCTAGACTTATTTTCCCAGAAAGATCTCCCAATCCAGTCCCTGCAAATAGATCTTCCATCACCAAATCAGAGATGTACTTTACTATTACTACTATTTCCACAGGCATCCAGGGTGTTAACAAGCAGCATATGCACAGGGATGAGGAGAAGGAGGAAGTGCGATAAAAATTTTTTACTTGCTATGAAAGTCATCTCGAGCTTCCCACGAGTCTGATTCCGTGCACACTTGCGGTAAGGCAGGTTGTGTTACTCTCTTGTCCAATGGTTGCTATTACTGGACCTGGCAAGGCAGCATGTGACGCAGAAAAATGCAGCTGCATTTTTGGCTTGGAAGCCTCTAACAAGCCTGTGAGGCGTGAGCCAAAAGGCCCACATAAAAGCAACGGGGAAGAATGCAGATTCATTCTTCTTTTTATTGTAAGCATGTGTGGCTTTACTGCACAGTCCCGATGCACTTAGGCACAGCAAAACAGCGAGGAAAAAGGACACTTCCCCCAAATAGAAGTCCTTTAGAGTTATGAGAAGGGAGAAGTCCCTTCCATCAGCTAACTCAGGCTCCATCCACCCCAAAGACCCAAGCCACATACATACAGGGCAGACGCCCTGGGACCACAGAGCACCTGAGCCACACAACCCGCTGAGATGTGCCTCAGAGCTACGTGTCACTACAAGACTTGGGGTAACGTCTTTTAGTTTGCAGAATTCTTCCCTAAAAACCTGGACACCATCACCTGAGGTGAGGAGGCTGAGCTCTCTGGCCATGCTTTCTGGAACTAGCGCATCCCTCGCCCACCTGCAATGAAGTCTGCAGTGCAATAATCCTTGTGCCTCAAATTTCTCCATTAAAATACGTCATTGTGCTCTATTTGTTGCTCTTACCTCTCAAAACTGATCAAATGTTTCAACCTCTGGCTTAAATGAAGCCAAACAAAACACTCCTCTTTCTTACCCTGCTTACAGCTGGGCTGGCAAGCAACGGGCAGAAGGGAGTGCGAGAGCAATCTGGGCTATGCTCTGAAGAAAACGTCCCAGGACTCCTCGTTATGGGCAGCTCAGGGACACTGGAGGCGAGCAGCTGTCCCCACAGCACGTCATGCTGTCTGCCTGCGAGCAGTGCAGCACCGAGCCAGCCGGGCAGCAAAAGGCTGGAGGAGGGCATTGGAAGGGGAAAATGGGGCACCAAGCATTGCTCTTTGCTGCCGACAGGCAGCATGAGCCCAGCTTCTTTTCCATCCTGAGGAGATGTTTGGCACTGAGTGGATGAAGCATGGAGAGGAGCTAAAACCGAAGTGGACATGTTCAGCACCATGCAACTGCTCATGGGGCACCTGCCAAAGTGCTTGCTCCGCTCCGTCCATGTGCTGCATCAATATAACTCACCTTGGGAAAGAGAACCCTTAGTCTTCTCTTCTCCACTAAAATAAAGCTGAAAAGCCAGCAGCTTGTGTTTCTTCCCTTTTGGAAGGCTCCCATCAGCGAGCCATCTCTCACATCCAACTTCTCTCTCCTTAAAAACTAGCTTTGATCATGCCGGCCCCATGAACTTTCTCCACATCAGCATCCTTGACAATTAGCTTCCGCAAGAGGCTCGTGCCTTTCCTCTCAGGTACACTGTGTTCCCGGGGACGTGCTGCTGGTACAAGGCAACACAAAGCAGAGGTGCAGGCAGCGGTGGCGTACACTGGAAGCAAAGCACCCTCAGGTGGACAGGAAACACCTACCAATCTCTGACAGAGGATTTTCCAGCCCCTTCTAAGCCAGAGCTGCAGGAGGGAAGAAAGCTGAATATAACCCTGGGCATTCTCAGGGTAACAAGAGGAACAAGAGCAACAAGGGGAAACTTTCTCAGACAAACATCACCAGAGGCATCATGGCTCAAATCGAAGGGATGAGCAGTCTGGGGGACTTCTAATAGCACTGAGAAAGATGCTCAACATATTCAAAGATGATGGTCAAATACAAAAAAGCAGGTATACCCCAAAGCAGATATGATCATGGAAGCTCAATAAAATCATGCCTCAAAAAAAAAATCGTAGAATTTACAAAGCTGCCATATTGTAACTTCTGTTCCCTTTGAGCACTCGGCTCTGCTGAGCTGCCAATAACAGCCTCTCACCTTTGCTTTATGGTTGCCCACTTCCATCTCATCACCCTCCAACAGTAACGCAAAGGAAAGCTGTGAAGGCTTATGCTGGGCCCCTGGGTCTGAAAGGGCCACCAGGAGGTCTCCTTTGGGAGTAGGAACCAATTCCTCCATGAAAAGGCAATTCCCAGAAACGAAGCTGCAAGCTCTTTCTTTCCCCTTCTACCACTTCCCGGAATTCGTGTAACAGTGCTTCGTTACTGCTGGGCACTGTAAGTCATGTACCTAGTCAGAATCACAGGCAATGTTCAACCAGCCGTGCTTCTAGTTGGTTAAATATTGTAAGACAAGCATACTCCAGACTGTCCTTTTGGGTGCTCTGTGCTAGGCAGTCTGCAAGCACTACAGAGAAACACTGCTGGATTTTGAAAGACATCACAAGCTTTGCCAATGCTCCTTATTACTCTTCAGGAAATGACAGGCTCATTTTCCAGAATGATAAAGTCCAGTGAATTCTTCCTAAACTGGATGGAAGTCTGAAAGCTTAACAGACATAATAAATTGTGCATTATCTGTATTGCTGAGCTGGTCTTACACAAATAAATACATCTAAATTAGGCTACAATCTGCAAATCCTCCTTCATGTGAATAGCAGCTCTGACTTCAGTGGGGCCACTCCCGTAAGTCAGAGAAAGAGGGGTCTTCTCTTTTATATTATGTAAACCATGGATGAATTAAATTCCTCCCACACAAAGCTCTCACGTAATCCCTGCTGCAGCTTGCTCCTGGCTCATATGTTGAATATTCATCTGCACACAGCTTCAAAAGGTGTAAGCTTTTCAGCATCACTGTTGGACTTTTTTTTTTAATATGAGGAACGTAGTGTGAATTGAAAGAAGTTTCTTTGCGTTCCCTTGTAACATAACAATATTTATGCCCCTTGGAATTAAATAAATATATATATTCTAGGAGCATAGCTAAAACATTAAAAGCACTAAATATATAGACCTGGAAGATTACTCTTTACCACCATCTCCAACACTAATACTTCTTCCAAGCCTAGGGCTTTAGGTAGCAACTGTGCATCAAGGCCATGTTCTCACCTGGACAAGCTTATTTGTCATATACTTTTGGTAGCATACAGACCACACATCTTAGAGTGTCACTGCAGCACAGCAGCTAACTGTAAAGGTTGACAACAAATAGGGGAGGACAGGGAAGACTTTTCTAGTATTACCGTTAAGAGCAGACAAGCATCACTCTGCATAATCATTAGTGCCAAAAAAAAACACGACGACAAAAAAACAACTCACATCACACAAGGGGTCTCCTCGCTGGGCATGAATTATCATATTAAAGGGGACAAAAGCATCAAGCCTCATCTTACTTGCTCCCATCCGTCTCCTCTTTCTAGGACCTCAATTCCAAAGTTGCTCAAATAGTCCCAACACTGTACACCAGAACTAAGAAGTCATGGAATGACACCAGCAACGTCCCAACACAGTCTGACTTTGAGATGCCCAACACCTTGTCTTCTGCTCCTTCCACAGGGCTTGGGAAGAAGCTTGGAGAAACAGCAAGCAACAGAGGCTGCGCATGTGAGCACGGCAGCGTTTCTGCAAGGCAGGGCTGCCACCTCCAGCCACCTCCTTCCCCTCTGCAAAGTCCAGTTCAGCTCTACAAAAACACCAGCTGGATGGAAGGCCAAAAACAAGATTTAACTTTGGTTACAGTGTGTGCAAGCTTTGCCAAATTGATAACTTTCGCTCTGAAACCCCCAGGTGCGTGGCACTTCACCCACCCCACAGTGCAATACAAACATAAGTTTAGGAGAAACTGTAAGTGCAACCAGCTCACAGGAATAACAGCAAGGGAACTCTACAGTTCTTATATACACCGCTCACTCCCTTTTCCCTGTACTTTCATGCACTTAATTTGAAATATCAACCCATGCAGCATGGAGAGCAAAGGACAGGATTCAGGGATGCTTTGAATAATACTAGTAATCTACTCCTTTACCTTTAAGTATAACATGCTTAACTAAAAAACAGATTAAGCAAAATTGGTTTGTTAGTTGGAACAAGGTCAGCTGGTAAAAATAAACTGCAATCTTAACAGATTTTTCCTATCACGTTGCAATGACTTGAATACCTCGTTTCGGTATGTAAATGTGCGGAGGTCATGGCTGAGCCAGCGTTCAAATAAAAATTGCTCCACACCATCACACGTACCCCAGGCTCTCGTAACTCTGCATGCAAATAAACAGCAGCAAGTGTTTCCCCCTCCATTTCCCCCAGTGTTGCTGTCTCATGCACCCGTAGCTCCAGCAACCACACTACAGCCAAGCGGCTCAGTGCCTTTTAGAAGGATTAACTTCTTAAACAAGCACCAATGGCAAAGGGCCAGCCACAAGCCAGCAAGACGAGCACAACGTGTGGGCCGAAGCAGGTGCAGGACAGAAGACTGAAAGACACCCTCGCCAAGCTCACCTCCCCATCCACAACCCAGCTCACAGCAGGGGCAGCCCTCAGTCTACCAGCCTGCGTGAGGTTTGGTTTGCTTGCCATGCATCATTCCTCACTAGATCTATGAGGGGAAAAAAAAAAAAAAAAAAAAAAAAAAAAACAAGAATTTGGTAACACCTGACTGGAAGGAAGATTGGAAGGAGCACAGCAGCAAGCACGATGAGCATCCAGAGCAAAGTTTGACAGTGTTCATGCTAGCTCATGGCATTGTCAGGATTTGAAGAATACCAAAAATCAGCAGAGCATGCAAACTCTCCAGGCCCTGCCGCATTCAGCTTGCTCTTGTCCCACAAAGACAACAGTGAGTCAAGTTCAGATCCTCCAAGAGACGCACTATTTCTGCATCTCAAAGATGCCTGGGGATGCTGGATGCAATAAAGCAGAACAACTTTGCTTTGCAACAGGCACCATTTTAACAGGAGATAACTCAGTTTAACAAAAAATGTACAACTAGCTTCCTCCTTCCTTCCCTTCCTCTCCCATCCCTGGGAAAAGCCACAAAATAAAAGTTACTGCTGCAGTAAGCAAACAGTAATAGCAACTCAACCACCTGATCTACTCTCCTTTCCCTTCCTTTCAGTTTTATTTTAAGAAAACTCACACAACCCCACAAAAGGGTCTCAGCATGGCAAAATGTTTGTGTCTTCGCTAGACTGAACGCAGATCGAATTTAGGATTAAAAGCAACTCACTACGTGTCTTAATCCAGCAATTTCCAAAAATCAAGACAAGTTGGTGGACTCTGCTAGCAGGACTTCACAATTTGAGCTGTGCCACATGCAATGCTGCAGAAAATAAAAGAATTCCATATTATCCGCTCGTAACACAAGGATAGAGGCTAGGAGCTGAACTTGAACGTGCAAAATAGGTAGAGACAATTCCCTCGTATTTTCAGTGGCATGCCAAATACTTCAAATTTCACAAAAAAAGTCTGTCCTCTGTAACTCGTCCCTACTCCATTTCACTTCATTCAAAGTGTGACCGACATTAGGAGGCCTGATCAAATTCCTTGCTTTATCCACGCTTGAATTAAGGCCTCGGCTCCACAAGAGGAAGCAGACCGAGTTACATGAGTTTTTCTTCCAGAGGACGTCAGCCATAGGCACTGGTGCCAGGGCCACAGGTAGCACAGACAGACCCAGCGAGCTTCGGTTTGGTTACAAACAGAGAGGATTTGAGTTTTCGGTGACGCAGGTGATATTTACGCATCTCTAGTTAGACATGGTATATTAAACATATTAAGAAGTCCAGCCTACTCTGACCTGACAAATGGGAAGTTCTCCAAAAAATAGAACTAAATATAAACAGGAAATAAAACCATGCTCAGCATGATTTTTCAGTTGCCTAGTGGTGATAATAAGTTCCAAAACATGTACAGGTCAGATCGGCAATGCAAGCTCCTCACAGGGGCAGCGGCTGCCGTTACAAGATGGCCGCTGCAGGGGGAGCACCACCTCTGGCCAGGCCTCCACACCCATGAGGGTGAACCTTCACCAGACTTCTGGACAAGCGTGGTCTCACTCTGTCCCCTGCCACACAGGCAGCACCAAAACACTTGTTTTGTAGTGTGTGCCCACACATACACCCATCTCCAGCCTCGGTTCTGGCTGCCACCTCAGAATCTCCAGCTCCAGGGATCTCCATCCACACCATGGGGAGATGGGCAGCCAACGCTCACCCAACCCTTCCCCAGGGAAGCGTATGGAAATCCAAATAGTTTCCTTCAAGGACAACTGCCAGATCTTCATCTAGCTGGGAGAAGGAGTAGCCAATGGCGGAAAGGCGTTGTTTTTTAGTCAGGACCCAACAGCCAACCTCATGGACAAGAAGGTCAAGATGTCCACAGGCACCACTGAAACATGCCAACAGGGCACGGGGAGGAAACTGCCACAATTAGCTTCAAAAGGGCTGCAATACAGGAGATGCAGAAAAGCAGAGAAAAGAA
Source organism: Oxyura jamaicensis (assembly GCF_011077185.1). NCBI lineage: Eukaryota > Metazoa > Chordata > Aves > Anseriformes > Anatidae > Oxyura > Oxyura jamaicensis. The sequence continues at coordinate 14,979,425 of NC_048902.1, forward strand.
CTGCTTGATTTGCAAAGGACAGACTGACAAACCCATGGCAGGAAGGAGGGTGAGGAAAAAAATAAATCGGTGGCTTTGGTCAAGTGGGAGGAGTGAGCAGATCAGGGAAGAACTGGGGCAGGGGAACCTGCATGACTCAGCCAGGCGGCTGCACAGCAGGAGCTGGAAACTTCAACTCTTAAGAGCATGCACACGCAAATGCAATAATACTTTATAATCCTACAGCACTTTTAAAGCACTTGAAGTGCTTCATAAATATTAATGAAGCAGCAGTACCCACGAATCGTAAGTGTAAGGAGGAGGTACAGCAATCTCACTTAATGTTTAACTATGATAACTCAGGAAGCAAAAGGTACTCTTAAGTAGTCAGATATCCACACGTCTTTTCCAGTCCCAAAGAACCCTGGAATAATCCTGCAGCCAAACTGCATGGCAGTGAAAGAAGCCAGTGTTCAGGATTTGAATTCAGGCTCCTTTTTCAGCGTGTGACCTGATGCCTTGCGTCCTGCAGGCGTCCCCACTTCGGCTGTCTCCATCAGCCGTGCCTTGTTCACCAGCCAGCCCTGATACAGAGGTCGTCTTACCAAAGTAACACCAACTTTTTATGTTTGTAAATTGGAATTCTGTGTTTGATTTGTCTATACACCACCCATAGCATTATGGTTGCACAAATTCAGCAACTTCATCTTAAAGCTCGTGTTTTACAACACTAATTTCCCTTAAAAATATCTATATATATTTATATATTTAAATCACTTATTAGATCAACTAGACTTGCCAAGTTTCAACAAGCTACTCCATTTTCTCAGCTGCCTAATTTCAAATTCACCTTTACATATAAAAGGAGGCAAAAAGTCATCACTGCAAGTAAGTGAGATGTGATGCTTAACATCAAGGCTTACTCTGAGTACACTTTACATTACCAGCTGAGGGCCAAGAATCATGAATTCACTCCATAACAGGAGAATCAAGGAAGGAAAAGAAGGAAACCTAGCCAAAACTTGGAAATATGTATACCCCTGATTAATACAAGGCTACTAGGAAAACGCACATGTGAAGTCACACCTTGTTTAATACAGGGTAAAAGCCAAAGTCTACAAGAGCCAAATTGAGCTTATTCTGTGCAGTGGCAGACACTGAAATAGCAACATTACTCTTTCAACATTAATAAAACATGTTGTATACAGAGCATTTTTTCAGTCCTTGAATCCTTGCCAACTCATAAGCTTTTCATGGGAACGTTGAAATGGATGTTGATCAGAGCCATACCCATATGAGTTTTACATTTTACCACCACTTTGAGGCGAGGGCTTTCCCTCAGCCCCTCTCACATCTGCAAATTTGTAATTTTTTGAGAAGTCTAATGAGCTAAAGCTCAAAACACTCTCAGCCTGTGAAGATACATCAATTATGAACTGAAGTCAAGCCTTGAAAGCACTATGAACTCCTCCACCCACCAAACCGAAGTTCCTTGGAGGTAAAATTTTACATTTTCTATAATGAAAAACACTAGCTACTTGGTAAACAAAGTCAGAGGTCACCTTATTACCCAGAACACTACATTTTCTTTTTCCTCCCTCCCCATGCTCATCAGCATCTGCCTTTTCCAAAAGCCCTAAGCTTAATTTTTCATAAAGTTAACACTGATTCACAGAAATACAGTGAGCTTGGAAGTGCTGGCATCCAGACAAGTGCTTGATCATTTTGTTGTTGCATCTAATGGGATAGTTTCAACTTAAACCAAGTTGAAAAACTTTCTAAAGACAAAGGGGCTTCTTGTTTTCCTTTCTAGCACAGCAATTAAATACAACAGACTAGCATGGAAATTTCACTACAATGTTAGGACCTTGGAACTACTCCCACCCTCTAGCCCTCTAGAAGACTTTTTGCAGCATACTATCTGCTACTTTACCCTTTCCAATGTAAAGGTTTCGATTTGGACTCAAGCTGTATCAAGCCAACTGGGGTGGCAAAGTTCTGCTGCAATATATATATCCACTACATATAGCCATCTTATCATCGACACAAATTTTAAGAGGTATGAACTTGGTGTACAACACCTTAACTTCAATAAAGGGGGCAAAAAGTGAACAGCCTACGTCCAAGTAGGTCTGTCTCTCAGATCCCTGGGCTGGGAACATCATTGCTTTTGTATACCAACCTTGTTTATGTTTATTTAAATAATGACAAATATTAGTTTTAAATTTATATTCATTGCCTTATAAGATGTTTCCAATCCTATCAGGATAAAAAGCTTATACTAAACAAAACAGTTTGTTTATACTACTGGTACATCTAATAGGAAATACTTAGAATCCCACATGTTCAAAGCAGGACAAAAAGCACAGCCTCTCTCTCTGCAAAGAGCTGCTGTCTCTGGCTACCCAGGGGCCAGAAGGGCCACATGCAGGTCACAAGGCTTGGAAACTCAAGTTGAGAGAAGCTGTTTTGCAGAACTTTGGAGTCCACTGAAAAAGTGACATCCACACTGAAGTCTGCAGAGAAAAACAAAACAAAAACAAACAAAACTACCCCACGCTTTGGCAGGGGTGTAATGGTTAGAAACGTGGGAGAATTAAGGAAGGAAAAAGGAGGAAAGCTAGCCAGAACCCAGAAATGCATACACTCCTGGTTAATACCAGGCTACGAGGAACAAGCAGATGTGAAGTCATGCCTTGTTTCATTCAGGGCTAAAGCAGAGGACTACAGCAGGCAATCAAGCTCACGTGGTGCAACAAGAAATGCTGAAATAAGAGTTTAAAGACAGCAAGACGACCACCTCAAGTCTTTCCATATACTATTTGTTATTCACCACTCCCTTATTAAGCAAAGTCCAAAATAAGGATATTTATTCTGCTACCCTTATTATTCCTTTACATCTACAAACACGTAGAAGTCAAAGGTTTCACATTAGTAACTGTAGAGACCCCAGTGCTTAGATGCAAGTTAACTTCTGGCAGACTCAGCTGAGTGGGACCTACAAAACCTAGCAGGAAAATTGGGGGATTTTTGCATGTTAAACAGATCATCGTAAAGTAAATTTTAAGATGTGGATAGATTACAAAAACTATCACTATTCTATAAAACCCTGTATCTATTATCAATAACTGCTGCCATCGATAGCTACTCAGCAAAACCTGTCAGGGCCCAGCACATCCTTAAATACACGAGCAGGAGGAGAGGTCACTTGCAGTATGCAGCCACACCCAAAGGTGCCTGAGTTGCACAGGTACCTCGACAGCCCCAACACAGCTATATTGCAACTTTTAATCTTAGAATAAAGAAAAGGATGTTCAATGAAGCTGAAAATGAGTTTTAATGCTACCTTAAAATAATCGCTCGTGCACAAACCAGTTACTGATGTAGGCACTCAAGAGGGAGCAAAGATAGAGCATTGGCCTTCAAAACATCCCACGTTCTCTGCCCTTCTTTTGAAGCACGTTAAATATGTTTCTATAAAGTCATTTCGGTGTATCCAGCCCCTGTATTTTGCCTCATACTGATTTTGTACTCTGGATCAGGACCACTCTTACACTGTGCAAAAACAAGCAGAGCAAAGCTCTCCCTACAGCCGATGTTCCTCTGTGCTAAGACCACAAACAGAAATTGCACAAGAGAAATACCTAAAATCATGCAGACTTTGAGAAATTTCCTCCACACATTTTACACACCCTCTTGCCTAGTGATGGAGCCAACTCTCCTCTCTACGTATAAACTGCAAAAAGCATTTCCCCAGTTTGTAGATGAACGACAGCAAGTCAGTTTTTGAAGGGGGAAGGAGGAGAAGGGCAACACTCAAAACTCCAAGGATTATTTACGAATAAGCTGGAGCCCTATAAACTTGGCTATTGAAGAAAGATAATCTTCTCTAGCTTATGCCAAGTGGGTCAGACAGAGGAAGAATCTCAGTGATGTTCAAAGTCAAAGCAGATGGGGAAGTGAATAAGTGCCTATGTGAGCAAAGAGGAAACAAGCTTCTGTTCATTTTAGCTTGTTCCAGAGGTTCAGTTTTCTATGCACCGTCAAAAAAGGCAATCATTTAACTGACACAAATAGAAAAAGCTCACTTCTGTAACAAATACTGGGAGACTGCACAGTAGTTTCTTAATTATTGCTATCTGTGCAAAAAAAATATCCCAGTGTCTGCAGATTGAGAACATTGCCCAGCTGGGCAGTTAGAAGACAGGTAAGGCTGGGGAAATGTGCTAAGAGGCAGAGGCTCTGAGAAATGCTCTTTCCTTTGTGAAAGAGGCAAAAATTCTCTTAGAATTATCATGAATGCTTCAGTATCGTTGATATAAATATTTATGTGGCTGTAAAGTGAGCTATAATTAAAGCATTTTAAAAAATTAACACATGAGCTTATAGCCATTTTTTCTGCTTTGAAATTAAAAAAAGAAATAAAAGCAACAGTCCACACATGCCACAGAAAGAACATACATTGCATTCCTTAAGAAGCTCAAGTTGACCTCTTGGTCCTTTCTCAGGCTTTACATCGCTAGACAAGATCTGGGCCAAGACCATTTCCATACCCAGGGATGCATCTCTGTCTCAGGCTAACCTCATAATTCAAGTGGTGAAACCTAAAACCAACTAATCTCTCCCATGGTTGTGCTTGTGGGGCTGGGAAACCCTCCATCTGCCTCAGCAAAATAAAAAGACCACTGGATGCAAAATAAACAGCACATTAACCACACAATAGCCCCTCTAGTCAATGTGTTTCATGCCACCCACCAAGGGCAAACAATTTTCTAACAGATCCTCCATCCCCTCAGAAAAAGATGTTTCATACTTTGAAGAAAGAGACCTTGTGCAAGCTGACAACATGCAACTTCTTTTGGCTCTGTACCAAGGAAGGACTCCCTTCCTCTTCATTCCTCAGAGTTTTGCAAGCTTTCTGGAGTCAGAAGAATCCTGAAGGAGCACAGAAATATAATTTACCACGTTGCTTTTTTACCAGCCACTTTTGAACTGACAATGCTGCAAACAGTGGAAGAAGAAAGAATTTTTAGTGGTATAATTTGGTGGGGAGACAGAGGGAGCCAAGGGCACACTGAGGAGATGCTGGTCTTCCAAAGAAAACCTCTAAGAGCAACAGGCATCCTTCCTCCACTTATACGGGAGGTGGCTGTGACCTACATCAGGGATTGCACTGGTGTCTTCATGAGAGTATTTTAACTATGACTGCTACTGAGAGAGCCAGAGCTGGAAAACAGGCAAGAAAACTCCCCAGAAGAGGGACTGAGGGGTTGCACAGCACCACCACGCTCTGGATACACATCTTCACTCAAGCAAACTCAAGAGATTTTTGGATATTCAGGTTAGATTTTCTGGAGCATGGACAAAACGGGAACAGGGATATGAATTCCTTGCTCAGCTGTGTGTTTACACAACCAGAGATCTGCTAAGACTAGAAGTGTGGTGGGCTTATGTGTAATAGTAAGGGTGGGCACTTCAAAGTGAAGTTTATCTTTTTTTTTTTTTTTTAACTATTATCGGTTATCATCACAAGCCAAAAAGTTAACCAAATTGCTTTATATAACTTCTTACAATGACAGCTACACTTGTTAGCAAAGGTATTGTTCTGATAGCAACTTTACATGTTTTAAGACAAAAATCGAGGATTCACCCATACCTCTCTCTCCCCCATCTAAATAAACAAATATTAAACTTGAAGCAAATGTAAAGTTACATTTGCTGTAAGTCAGACTGTTTGTGCTATGATATAGAGGGGGAAAAAAAAGTACAAGTTAACAGAAACATCAACTTTTTAATAGCATCTCCACAAAGATTTTTTTTTCTGTACAGCACATGCCTTTGACCTAGGTCAACACAGCAGGGCAGGGAGCTGAAAAGGGATCACCTGATGAAACCGAAACACTCTCCCTCCGAACTGCACTGCAGGAATCGCAGCCGAGCACCCCGACCGCAGCACGCACAGTTAGAGCCTTCTCGAACAGCACACAACCCGTTTCAGCAGAGCAGCACTCGTGCAAAACTCAATTAAAATAAAGGAGTGATGATCCTTCGGAAAGCGTAGGGCTTCACAGGCTTCCACTGCACCAAACAAAGACTATCTGAGACATTAAAACTGCTGCAAAAAAAAATTATTAAATCAAAAGGAGGAAAACAGTGTCAGCCTCGTGTGCATTTCGTTGCTGAATAATGACAGTGTTTACCTTTCTAGCATAAAGCATTACTGCTCTGGGCCCAACTTTAAAGCAGAGTACACGACAGAATTAATTATGTCCTTTCCTCTTAACTACCAATCCCCAGGTTATTTATTAGCCAGCTCTGCATATATTCATAGATATGTCTAATATACAAAGTTAAAAGGCTCTGCTCCTCGGCTGGCTTTAGAACCGCTGCCCAAACGCTCGCCTGCTTGGCACAGCCTGCTCCCTGGAGCGGCAGCATCGACACAGCCCCAGGCTGCAGCTGGGTCCCCCCCCGCTGCCTGGCAGAGGCCACAGGCAGGTGGAGGAGACGCAGGGGAACTGCAAACATGCTACAACAGGCACATGTGTCCATGTCCTAGGAGTGAGGCATCGCTAGATCCCATGCACACCCTCCCGGCTCAAAGCAAGCAGTGGTGTTGATGAAAGAAGTCGGAAACCAGGAGTTTTCCTGCATGAATGCCTTCGCCATGCAAGAGGAACATTGGGGTTACTGCACCCTCCTCGTTCAGACCGCAGTGTGAGCAGCAGGGCTGTGGCTCAAACATCAGGAGCTGCTGCTGAAGTCCTGCACCCAGAGGAGCAGGGCCATCCTGAGTACAGAACACACAGCTCTGAAGTAGGAGCCCACTCTTCCTGCTGGTGGGCTTTTGAAATAGTTTCACCTCACCCTTCACCTTCCAGCAAGATCAACTCAAAGGCACAAAGAGCACGTGAGGAGACAAGCTATTTCAGACGTGCGCAGCTCTGCCGAGGCATTTTCTATGAACTGGAGAAATGCACAGGATGCTGGCATGGCCAACACCATCCTGGTCGTACAGCCTGCTCGTATAGCCCATTCATTCCTGCCTGCGGCTCATCAGCCGCCTGGCAGAGCACCCAGCAGGACTCCAGGGCCCACCTTAGTGCAGACCCTGCAGCTGGGAGGCCACCAGCCAGGGTCTGTGCACCTCCAGAGAAGGCGAAAGCCGCAAGAGACACCAGGAGTTCCTGGCAAAGGAACAGCAAACAGATCCATTCGGGAAACTTAGCTAAATGGAAAACCAAGGGGAATCCAAGGGCCTCGCTCGAGTTTTCCCTTTTGCTAAACCAAGTTTTTTAGAAGAACGAACACCAGGGAGAAGCAGACTCAAGCAAACTCCTGGTTTAGGACCCGATTAACTTTACTGCATTGAGGTCTATGATCTCAAGGGGCTGAGGCCAGCAGCTTACGGTCTAAGCAGAAACTGGAAGCAGATCAAAAGGAACAGAGGCTGGGTATTGCCAGGGACCTGGTGACACAGAACAGTGAGAAAGGAAAACCCTCTCACAGACACTTCTGTATGAGTTAGCATAGATGCTAGGATGCTCTATTCCCATCTCAGTGCTGCTGTCACCATTTGGCCTCCAACAAGCAACTCCAGCTAAGACACCAAAGAAGCTGCGTATCTGTAGGTGAACTTGTGGCCTTGTGTCAGGGAGCAACCAAATCTTCTCTGCATTGCAAAGAAAGGGAAAAAACAGTGCATTTTGGCACAGCAGCACTGTTGGCCTTTCCACCCATCGTGCAGACCACTGCTGGGCTATTTAACAGCACAGGAGCAAGATTTGCAAGGGTAATCAGAAAAACACATCTCAAGCTTTCTGTGATTTGTCCTCACCGTCAAGAACTGCTGCCTAGAACTATCGAGGGAACAAGGGAACAGAAAGGGATGGAGAAGTGACTGCATATCTGGAAATACTAAGGCTTCAGTTTCCTACCAAAATGACGTTAAGAAATACCAATAAAACAAGTTGGCTTCCAAAAAGAAAAAAAAAAGAGGGAAACTCTTTAAAAAAAAAAAAAGCTTTTATAAATCGATAAGATGATGCAGTAATATGCAGATGAAAGCTGTATTTCATTATTCTGCACCATGTCCACTTCATTTGATTAAATTAATAAATGAGGTCCTTATGTCATACTACAGGCATTACCCTACTTTTGTTTACTACATCTTTCTAGCCCTAACCACAGCACATGCAGTGCAGCTGGCTGGCAGCTTACAATTACAACACAACATGCAGAAGCAGTTAGATAGGGGAAGTGATTCTAAAAAAGACCCACAAAAAGTCTTGCTTCACTTACCTAAGCAAAGTTGTCATTTGAGAGTCTTCCAGTACTAAAATCCAACAAAACGAGTCTGAAACAACACAGAAGTGCAAAATTTTAGTGAAGAAATAAAAATGCACAATTTTAGTAAGCTCTCATTTATTTCTTTTCCTTGGGACACAAAGTCAGTGATCTAAAGAAAAAGGACTACATTCGCTACATCACACTGCATTTCAGACAGTAATTTGTAAGCAAAAGGTGTTAATCAGGCAGCAAACGTATCAGAAACAGGACAGATTTTCCACTGGTGCTGCCAGTATTATACCAACGCAGCTCCTCAAATGTCAGTCATGTTGGACTGTTAAAACTAGCGTTATCTGGCAGACGAGTCAGGCCTAAGGCAATTAGCCAAGCTGCCCCATTTAGATTTTCAGTCATTTGTTCCTCTGTTTGTTGCGCGTTGCTGGAGGCCCAGGCTGTGGGGTGGGAAGCCAGGAGGAGCATCTCCAACCCTTGTAGGGCTGAAGGTGGCAGGAACCAATAGTATGGCTCATTAAAAATACCCAAACAATGCCAGGATTTAATTGCAAAAGCCTGGGGCAGCACGGCACAGACCAGTATGAATAAAGCTGTGATGTGCAAGAATTTACAGTAGGCATAAAAATGAAAAGGCTCAGAAGCGGAGGGCAGCGGGAGCGTGTGGGCACTACCAGGTCCCCTCGCAATCACTGCTGCACAAAAATCCACTCAAGGCTTGTTCAGACTCATGAACTCAGACTTAAAAAGCAAAGCAGAAAAAGCCTAGCTGAATATGGATGACTACAGGCCTCTAAATCAAAGAGGGAGTTGATGACTATTTAAGAGGAAGAAGTCTTTGCTTGTTCCAAGATTAAAAACTTATAATTCTGGCCCCGGCTGAAGCACCATCATTCACCAATCTGGTACAATTTCGTTGGGCTGATCCCCGCGCTCAGACAGACAGGCCATTATCAAGAGCTCCTCTATTCATTTCGCTTCCTGTTAGCTAGTGAAAGCCCCTTTTATATGTGCTCCTAGAGAGGCTGTTAAAGCCAGGGAAGACTTTCCGATGCAGAAGATAAGGTAGTTGGATTTATTCAGGAGAGGAGGAAGGGAAGCTGTGAGGGCTGACTACAACTGCTCTAAAGCAAGAGAAGTGGAGGTTTGCGGGAAAGAGGTGAAAGACTATGGACTTCTTATTAATAAGCATTATACCAACAGCACTGTTGTTAGAGTTAGGCATTACCTCTCCTGATATTCAACTACCAGATCAGGATTTTATTTTGTTTAAAGTTAGCATCACTGAGTATGCACGTAGTTGAATAAATCAAAAATAAATACATGGACAAGGGAGAACAGGATATTTTTAAGAGATGGAGCATATAAAAAATAAATTGAAACAATTCCCAAGACCAATAGGATAAACCAGCCAGAGTCAGAGCGAAGACACTGTCTAGGAAACGCTCTCCAGATTAAGACAGCTCGTGCAATTTTCAGGGTCAGGTTCTGTTCTCATTGCAGACATGAGCGCTCAGACTTCAGTGGAGCAGGATGGTGATTTCCACATTACTTAACATGTGTCAGCAATTTTAAACAGTTGCTTTGCAGATTCTCAGAGCTAACCAAACAAACCCCACCACTGAGAGCCTGGTATAGTACTTGGCTGATGAAAAGCTGCCTGGAAACTCTATCAAGATGCTGAAAAACATTCCCCCTATTAGTGTTCAAACAATCTGGTACAGTTACAATTGTTTTAAAACGTAAAAAGATGGAAAAGCAAACAAAAAACACATTTACATTTTGAAAGGTCAAGCCAAAGAAGCAAACCTCTATGAAAAGTCAGGGCTAACAATGATGGTTACAGGGGCAAAGCCTGCCTCTTCCTTCCCCTCTTCCAGACTATTCTTCTCCAAAATAGCTTGCAAAATAAACAAGAATCAAAACACCCACAGCAGAAAATAGCATGCAGCTTCAGAAGAAACCAACTCAGCTATCCTTCATTACTCCATTCCAACTAGACGTCAAGTTGTTAACCGTTTTCCCCCAGACAATGTTAAATGAAATCAATGCAAGCAAAAATAATGAAATGTTTTACTACACTTTTATATGGGCAGGAAGATGTAAAACACAAGGTGATGTCTTCCGTTCGTTTGTTTTTAAAACAGGCACCCATTTGAAAGGAACAGGGAGGGAGGGAGAACAAACCTCCAAAAGGCAGCAAGAAGGAATAAGCATAGATGGCATGACATAAACCCAGCAGAGATGGTCCACGGGTCCCCACGGGGAGGGTAAGGTAGGCATTTACGTAAAAAGGGCCAAGGCTGCCAAATCTCCTCTTGCACGCCAAAGCAGGCTGCACGACAATAGTGGGCTCAAAATGCTGTGGAGGTTTCTGTGGTCTCCTTCAGGACATCTCTTCCAGTCCCAGCAAAGACCACTTCCACCAGCACTCCTCGCTCCCATCCCCTTCCTGCAAACACCCACCAGCAAAAAAAAAAGAGACACAACAAAACCTGGAGCTTGTCTCAATCCGTTTTCTCCTTGCAGTTATTATTAACCTCCTACATGACCTCAGCACAAAACATACAGCCTCTGGAGCCTGCTCCACGCTCAGGTAATTTCTCTGTGATGGAGCAAGGACCAAGGAGCCAGGCGACAACGGCGGCTTCCAGCCCAGCCAGCGGGCTGCTTGTCAAACCTCAGCTGGGGCTCACCCTCCTCGTGCCAGGCCGAAGCACAGATATTGCCTGGTACAATCACCAGCTTCGGGCTCAAGCTAGTTGCCAAACGCTCAGATTTAGCGGGGATTTCACAAAAAGCTGCCAAATCTCAGATCCCCCACACAGCAAGTGGGAGTGATATCGCTTACCCATCTGCAGGCACTCTTTGCATCGCAACGTCCGAGGAGCTAATACGCTGTTGTAAATATACAATGCACAAAAGCAATTGTTCTTATTACTTAATTTGCAGTTTAACACCATTAATAAGGGTGAGTTTATCAAAACACAAAGGGTGTTGCCTATGGTGGGAATGTCGTAATAGGATGACAAGACACAGCCTGCTCGTTCTGCACGTTTTGTAAGATTGTTGGGCCTTTCCTGTCACAAAACAACCCTTGTTGCACCAATATTTAATTAAAAACAAGAGAAGAAAGTGCACCCAAACCTTTCCATTAGATTTTTCAAGTCCAAGGAGCCAGCACCAGCAATTTGGAGCTGATGAGCCATTGATACTCATCGCATTACAAGGAAATGAAGAGGCATAGACTAGATGGCTCCTTGGTCACAACAGAAAAAGTCACAATAAGGCCAGTGCCCACTGGTACTTATCTGGATGCAGCTAATCTTCCTTTGGTTACAATATGACTTCACGCATGTGACACTTTCAGGAAACCCAGACGCACAGCTTGACTGGGCTCCGATGTGTGACCTGCTGTCTTCTGCAAATCCAAGATTGGTTGTTGTCATGTGCTTTGGGGTTTTTCTGGAGAACCCAAACAGATGCTCCTACTTCTAGTGACCAAGCTATGGTTTTTTTCCTCCTTTACAGGCCTCGATATGGATGCACGGATGTCTAATTTCTGGCCTCTGTACCGTTACCAGGTACCCTTGGAATAGCTACGACTGAAGATTTCAACAGCAGCTTCTTTGTTGCTCCAAGGATCTGCTCCACCACAGAAGCCTGCGATTCCAAGGCTCTGCAGACGGTGCGAACACGGACACTTACCAGCAGCCGTGCTCAGCACAACCACCCACATTTCCCAGTGTGCGTTCAGTCCGCTAAAGGAGTCTGTAAGCAAAGCTCAGAGACAAGTCAAAGAAACCCCCAAATCAGAAATCAAACCCAGCAGATTCAACTGGGACTTCCCAAACTTCTGATGCTCTGAAAAGTAAGGACTGTCCCTCTCGCCTGCCGAGAGGAGCTGCAGCACATGCTCGCTGCTGCCAGGAGGGTGAGAGGGCCGCCAAGGCATGCACAGAAGGTTTGTGTGCACACAAAATAAACAGCCTCTGCTAAACTCCTGTAACCAATTACCAACTATTCTCCACAGAGAATACAGCATCTCCTGGCCGCTTACCTAATCCTCAGCCCCTCCTCGAGCTGGCTTTCAATTCTTAAGTCTTCCACTTTGCTTCAGAAGCAAAAGATGAATGAAGCTGATTCACCAGACATCCTGGCTGAAAGGCAAATAAAGGTGCTGCCGAGGCAGTCAGTGCTGGGCAGTGAGTTAACATCAGGGAGCTGTACCAGCACCAAACACCAGCACAGGTGAGCAGCCCCACTAAACACACCCGAAGGACCCTCAGCAAGGCTCCCCCCAAGTCTGATCATGGCCTGCAAGCCAGGAGCAGACCTGACCTGAAACACAACTGGGGACTTTCTCTGCTCGGCATCCCAGCGCTGAGCTACCCCATGATGCTAAGCAGATGCATCTTGATCGTGCTGCTTCCTCTCATGTAAGGACGGGAGACGAGGGGAAAAAAAAGAGTCAGAAATAGCACTTATCAGAAAAAAAGCAAATATTTTAAAAAGTACTGCTACTGTTTGTAGAAAGGCCTGGAAAATAGATACAGCTGAAGTTCCCTTAAACACGTGCTCGGTTTTTAAGCTGCATACCAGTCAACCTGACAAATGGGCTTAGCTGGGATTGCTCGAACGAAGCCGAGGGTCCCGCGCCCCCTCCCCTTCTCCTAAGTAAGCGAGCGAGAGTTTCTGGCAAAGACACTGGTGTGCGAGATTTTAACACTCCCCCTTTCCATAAACAGTCATACATCAAGCTCTAAAAATTCGCTTCACAGAAACATTTGCGCTAGTAAAACTCAATTATTCTAATACTTGTATGACACATGCAGGAGGGGTGCATAAAAAGGTTATGGTGAGCTCATTTAAGAATTTAAACAAGTGCTTGATAAAAAAGTTTCTGAATTATTCACTCAGTCCCACAATTAAATCAGGCTTCCAAAGCAGCCTTTGAACAACAGCACAGGAGAAGCTGTATTTATAACACGAGGGCAGCAGTGAAGTTATCTCGGTGCCTCTCGGGCAGAGCCGTTCAAAATTGCAGAGGTAAGGGCACACCGCCCCGCAGGACAGACCAGACACTTGGAGAACTCAGACTTTTCCCTTTCTCAACTATTCTGTTATATCCCCAGAGCTCTGGGGCCAAGCCAGCTGAAGACATCAGTTCATCTCCCAGTGATACACTTCCACAGTAAGGTTACGCACGGCCCTGCAACTCTGTCCGTGAGCTCCCTGCACACAAACCGATTTTTTCCAAGCCTCCAAGCCCCCTTGCCATACCGACTATTTCTAGAGAGAGGAAAAGCTGGGGACTTGGAAGAGATAAGGCAAGTGGTGCTCCACTTATCTCATCCACACGGCCTTTCCCAACCTGCTTCCTTTCTTCCACTCCTTTTTCTTCCACCTCACAGGCTGCTCTCCATAGCTCAGCTCAATAAACACGAGCCAAGATCTCCTTTCCAAATAACCACTTCACAACAACTTCAGCAAGGAACATCACTTACAGAAACGGTCCCATTTGCTAATCATCAGTCTGATCCCAAATAAACTCACAGGCTGGTGACACAAGGTCACAAAGCTACAAAAACCAGGGTGTCATCCTGCTGGGTCCAGAGCGGGCAGGACGAGCCAGCCTCCCACATTTCTGATGGCGTTACTTAAGTGGCAGTATTTCCTTCCCTCCAGCCCTTTCACTAAGCGCTCCAGTTAAGTATTAATGAAGTGCTTTCACACTCGGTCTGTCTGGAGGAGAGGTGGGTGTCACCCAACCAGCCTCTCCAGGAGGAACACACCGCTCCTGCAGGACCACCGGGAGAAGGGCTCCTGCAGCTCCTGAGTGAAGGGCAAGGCTGGGGGGGAGAAGCATGAGCTGAAAACACCACCTCAACAAATAACACCCAGCCTGGGGACAGCAGCAGGAGACTCACCTGAGCAGAACCAGCAGCACGTCAAATACCACCAGAACTGGCCCCAAAAAGTCTCGAGGAAGGCCTCTTGCTGTTTCAGAAGAAATGGGCATCCAGGTGGATTGGTTTTGCTATTGCAAAGCCAAGCCAGGAGCAGTGCCACCAGCAACACACCTCCTGAAACCTTCTTCATTTTGTTGTTGTTTTGTTTTTTGAGAGGGGAGTTTAGGGTGTGTTTTTTGATTCTTCTTAAACCCTTGTGTTCAGTTCTGCTCCCGTACTTTCCTCCAAATACCCACCCACCTCCCCACCCGCGTGCTCGTACAGAGCTGGCTATTTGAAGCACTGGTTTTCCTGACCAGGCTAAGACCAAGCACCTGCATCACTGCAAATGTAATTATGGCACAACACCACGGCTATTTGTAGACTTCCTGTTCATCAAATGATATTAGTGTACCTTTGCCTTGAGCAATTATTTACAGTGCTGGAAATCCTGAAGAGACACTAGAGAGACAGCAGCAGCAACCCCCCCCGCGTTATGCAATGACTGTGTTAGCTTTGAAATGACTCAGAGGGGAAAACAAAAATCAGAATAATTCTTTGTAAATCTGTCCAATGAAAAGAAGAAAAACTAATTCACTTCAAACTCTGGATTAGCTTACTCCAGTTGATACAGGGAGGCATTTTACACTTCAGCTGAATTGGCAGCTTGAATTCAACTTCAGGCTCCAACGCAGGCTTTAAGTCAAATTCCTAGGCAGAGTACAGCCCTTATTAGCCTGTCTTCACTGTAATTTTAATCCTAGTTAATTCTGGGCATGTAATTTATGTTATGAATAACCCACTTTTTTTTTTTCAGAACTGGATATATTGCATGTAGACTTATTCTCTAGCTCGCACAGTTAAGGTCTCCCTTAGAGGAATAGTATTTCACATACTGACAGAAAACAAAAAAAAAGAAGTTTTAAAAAACGTGCAAAAACATTTTCATAAATGCATCACACCCAGTTGTTTTAATTTAACTACTATGCCCCAAGCCCAGGAAAATCTAGCCATGCAGTCCTGCTTTAGACAGAAGCGATGCAATAGAAAGATTTTTGACCTTTTTAAAAATCTTAACGAGCTTTGAAAGCGCTGCCTACAGTTTACAGGAAGCCTGCAGCAAGCACAGCACAAAGTCTGCATTAGAGTCAAAGTTGCCAACGCTACCGGTACACAAAACTCACCCATTTCGGCACCAGCAGCACTGACATCCTGCAGCAGACCTGAGGCTCTGAGTGCCAGGTAACTATCTCCCCTAATCACAAAACATTCGTTACGTATTTCCTGCATTATTTGCATCATTTCTTGGACTTTTTTTTTTTCCTAATGCCCACTTAGTAAAAAGCAACCAAGATCTCCCACTCAAACTCAAGAAAAAGCACCAAGAGCATTGCCAGGGTGGTTTCCTACCCTCCTTTCTGTGGTCGCTGCTGGTTTTGTGTAATTTCCTTCTCTCCCCCAGCCCTGTTCAGGACACGGTTTCATGCATGGGCAGTTCAGTCGCCACCGGGCTACAAGCCTGTAAATGAAGGCGTCCTTTCAAGCGAAGCCCGTTCAGATAATAGGGCTGGGAGAGCCAGGCAGTATTTCCACATTTGCCGCATCGGGGCCACGTGAGGGGTTGTGATTTGAGCGTGAAACTCGAGCGGGGAGCAGGGGCTGGGAGCAAGGCCAGATCCTGCCTGGAGCAGCAGATCTGCTCTCGGGGGTCCCCAGGGCAGGTCCCTCGCTCCCTCCGCGTTCCCACCTCACTTTGGGCTGGCTCCACACCACCGCCTCTCTTTTATTGACTTGCACTAAAATCCTGACAAAGGAGGGGAAAAAAAAAAAAATACATTAATCGCACGCTTTAACCTCTAGGTTTTCCTCCATTTTGTCTGGTTTACACAGGCAAAGGCAAAGGAGAGCTGCTAGGACTCGACAGCACGTAGGGCTCTGCACAGACCCAGGCTCCAGGCGTGCAGCTGCGCGAGCGAAGCGCGCCGCGGAGGGCTCGCAGGCAGATGTTTCCAGTCAAGGATGCTGCCAAGGAGCCGGGAATGCCGGGTTCACTACCTTGGTGTTATTTACATTTCTCAACATCTAGCAATAACCATGCCACGAGCAGTTGAAAAAGGAAAACGCGGAGCAGCAGGGGAGCGTTTCACCACAGCCTTCACCGAGGGGGAAAGCCAAAAGCCGGTTTTATTCCCATTCGTCAACTTTGCCTTGTGTCATTTTGCCCTGTGAGCCACCGGGCGCTTTGCAGAGCAGCCTGAACGTGGCTCGTGTCACCTCCTTCTGCCTTCCAGAACAAACTGATTTCTTGCCCAGTTTCTCCTCCAGTAAGTGTGCTGCAAACCAAATGTTCCTGAAACCAAACCTGGCACACTCTTAGCTAAAAAAAAAAAAAAAAAAGAAAAAGAAAAAAGAAAAAAGCACCTTAGAGACTGCTGGGAGGGTGCACTTCGGCGGCATTCATCCAACCCCCCAATCCTGAGACCCAGCAGGTTTGTGAATCGGCTGCCAGATGCAGTGTGGCAGCTGGAACAGCTCCACGTGCTGCCCCGTCCACCCGAAAACACTGCAGCTTTATGCACAGAGCACGTTTTGATGACGTCCTCAGCCTGTCCCGAGGTGGCCCCAACAGCAAGAGATTGGGAGAGAAAGGGCGATGGGGGAAAAGCATTTTTTGACAACAGCTTATTATCCGCTGCGTCCTTGCTGAGCCCACAGCAAAGGAGGGGGCAAAAAAAAAAGTCAACATAGCCCATTTCTATTAAATCAGGATTTGCACAAGCTTTTAAGGGGTTCTGTGCTTCAATATTTAAGCTGCACGCTCTGTATCTTGTTTCTTTTAAAGCATCGTGCTGGCAAACGCTGCCCAGACAGAGAATCTCTCCTGCAGGGAGCGGGGCTGCCCTCCTGCCACCATGGCACGCTCCCCTCGCCGAAGCAAACCAGACACTAATGCTATTTATGGATCCCATTGCAGAACTAGACGGGCTTCCCAGCCACTATTCATCAATGTGCAAAAAGGTTTTACTCCACGGCAAGGAAATCTAAGGGAAAAGAGGTCCTCAAGTTCTGCCTTATTTCTTTTAAGAGGGCATGCACTGGAAGAGTAGCGCTATAATCAACACAGAAGAACGAGACCTGCAAATAAAGGTCAATGGCAACTTCTTTGGGGATGACAGTGTTTAAAAAAATAAACTAATTTCAAAATAAATAAATAAAATAAGATTTCTTAAAGGATTATTAGAGGAAACCAAGTATCCATGGAAAAACACAGCCAGCGGATGTCACCAAAGGCCAGCACCTCTAGAGGAACATGCCAGCTCCAGCACTCCCCTGCTCCCACAGAAAGCAGGGAGCTTAACTGTGCAATTCCCCTGCCTCACTGAACACTACATCCGAGCTTCCAGAGCCACGCAGCAGGACAATATCCACCAGCACTGCTTTTAAATATTAACACGGCAGAGCCCGCTGCCTTGCACTCCGGGGTTTTATTGGGAAGGACAACTTTGTTCTTACAATCATTTTCATAGAAGCACCTTTGCATTTAAAATGCCAACTGTAAATGCATGTGCTGTTCACAGAAAGCAGCCCCGAACAGGTAATTTGATATGCAAGAAGTTTTACAAAGCTCTCAAAGAGCCCAAGGACATTTGCAAGGGTAGATGCAAGTTTAGAATGAGTCTTAGCATATCATCAGCAAAAAACAATTCTATTCTTAGATATCTCCCTTCAGTGTTTCCTGTAATCTTCCCTTTTTTTCCCCCTCCTACTCCTTTGAGAAACGAAGTTGTTTGGTTATTAGAAAAAAATATATATGGAAGAACCTGTTCTGCAAGGCATACGAACAAAGCAGTGTCTTCCAAAAAAAGAAAAGCTCATTCAAAAGTATGTAAATATTAGGGCTGGTAACACAAACAATGAAACCACAGGAAACACAAGAAATTAAGAATAGACCAGGACTTATTTGATTTCTTGGCTGCTGGATGCATCAGAACTTCTCTGGGCTGGCCAAATCAGTTTTATTCTCTGGATAACAGAGATCAGAGAGTTGACAGAGAAAGTTTAAAGGGGGAAACAAAATCAATGCCTGGCCTGATCCTGCCTGGGCTCCTTGGGAGGCATGGGTACCAACCACCAGGCAAGGCAACTACCCCCAGGACCTGACACTGCATGCACCACGGGTGAGCCCCCTGCACCCAGCCGTGAATTGCAGCCTTGCTGCAAGGAGAAGGTCGCAAACACAGCCACTCGTGCTTCACAGCGCCCTGAACACATCCAGAAATCTGCTCCTGAATGAGGAACGGCTTGCTAATGCTGAAGCAGAGGTGACACTTAGTTCCCTGTGTGGAGGGTGGTCCATGCCACTGCCACTCTGCAACTCCCCCTGGCTTGAAGGCACACATCCGTAGCCCATCCATGCATTTTCCATCTCAGGCATATTCCAGAAATCCCTGTTGCTGCAAGATGCCCGTGTAGCAGCATCCCAGAGCACAAGGAAGCATTATGTACAGGAGGGCAAAACGTTGCTCTGCCGAGCATCACGACCACGCTGCAACAGCTCCCTGCTCTTCATCTTGACTTCCATCAAGCACTGAAGCAAACCCCGTCCTTCGTTCTCAAGTTATCCAGTGGCTCCGATCCAGCATTAGCTAAGACAGCCAAAAGAAAAAAATCCTTACAAAGAAAACAGTTTAGCTCCCTCAAAGCAAACATCAAGTGATGCAGCATTCCTGAAGACAAAACTTAACAAGAGTTAAAGCTTCCTCCAAACGGCCCAAGTTTGCTCTCGGCACTGGAATACCAAAAGCCGCAGGCATAAATACACACAGGTATTGATGCAAACAGTATTGGTATTTTTTTATTAATATCAGAAGCAGTGATGAGACAGAATTTTTAGTAAAAGTTAACAAAGATCGCAAATTAATTTCTAGAGGGAGGGAAAAAATATATCTTCCAAGCAGAGCATAAAAGACTTTCTAAATTTACCCTCACTGAATACCCTTTATCATTTTCAGACACTTCAAACACTCGTTTTGTATAATGCAGTGTACAGTAACTGGGTGATTGCCATTTATCTACCATCTCAAAGCACTGACTGACACAACACAGGGAATGGGTCACGCAAGCAGCTAAGCAAAGAAAGGCTGGGAAAGCACACATTTTGGAGTTTCAGGAAGATGTACACATTTCCAAGCACTTTCTTTGCCACAAGTCCTCCGTGTTCCTCAGGTAGCTCTGAGTTTTCATTTCAGAGCTTGCCGTCAGTGTTCTGAATCATCAGCAGAATTTTGTACGCTCGCTGCTGCTGGGACAGGATCTGTGATTTATTCTCAGGCAGCCTGATGACTTCTGAACTTTGAGATTATAAAGCAAGAAAGTTACGGAACACTCACATGCAAGTCGATTGGCTAAGAAAAAGCAGCACAAAGTCCTGCCAAAATCCTAGTTAATCTGATAAAGCCAGAACCAGGGAGGTCTTAAGCACTCTTTTCCCCCCTAGTTTAAACAGAGCTGATTCCAGCTGCAGAAGGAAGCCCACCGCGTTTTGCAGCACACCTCTTCAGCAGATACTGCATCTGAAGAGACGACCATTTACCACCTTCACGTTACTGCCCGTGAGGAAGCTGTAAGAGTAAAATACCCAGAATACAGGAAGATGTGGGACTCAGACATGAATTTCACAGATGGGCAAACGTCGCCTCTAATTCAAATGGAGGAGGGAGAAACAAATTAACAACACATATGTGACAGGCAACTTGTTACCTCTCCAGCACTACTTGGATTTTCCTACATCCAATGCACTCTGCAAACAATTAATCCTCTTAACGTCCATGCAAACATATTTGTTATCCACAGTCGTAGCTTGCAAGCTCTTTAAGCAATGAGCTGGTTCTTTTGCTAGCTTAAAACAGGGCTCAGTACAATTGGGACTGAGGCTCTGCCTTAACTGAGAAACATCTGCCGAGTTGCATCGTCCCATCACCCTGCTCCCCCCAGCATTTTCTGGAGGTGACGAGCCAGACGCCCACTCGAGCACCCAAACAGGCACTGGTAACCTCCTCAAAAGCACTCAAACCCTCACCCTCCGTGCTGCACGCACCCTCCTTCAGGCGATGACAACCTGAAGACTCATTCAGAAATTCATTAGTGGCCGTGGCCAGCGTGGAGAAGCGGCTCTGAGCTCAGCCCGTGATGCACAAGTGGCCAGGCACAGGTCGGTTCTTGCACCGAAACCCCCAGCAGACCTGCAGACAAGGCACAATTTATGTTCCTGGTGCTGCTTAATAGATGAAAACCCACAGCTACCCAATGTTTGCAGCAACATTGCGCCTTGCATCACACAGAAGCACCAAGAGTCACCTGTAGCTTGTGAAATGAATGCTTGTTAAACAAGCCTTCCCTTTGCAGGGAAAGGGGGTTTAAGCCTTCATTTCTCTAGCCAGCCCTCGGCTAAGACAAGCTACCCTCTTTGTAGCTGCTAGGAGAAGAGAAAGTGTAAACATTTACATTTAATGCAACGAAAGGTTTGCTCACCACCTCATGTAACGCCGTGCTCGCAGACGATGATCACTCATCATAAAATGGGTGGAGCGGCCACAAACCACTCAGCGATGGAAAATCTGACTCCCTTGTCAAGGGAAGCTCCTGCCCAGGCTGCAAACCCCACGGAGACATGCAAAGCGCTGTCGTTACTCCCAGTGTGGGAAGTCTTTCAGCTACGGATGCAAAAACATCTGCTACGTAGCATGTGAACCGGCATATTTCACTTTCATCTCCAGGATCAATATCTGCACTGACTTAAAGAGCTTCAGATCAGACTGCAGGAACTGTTTTAATCTAGGTCACACAAACTCATTCATCCCCGGTTTGTTTAAAACACAGCACTCCTCGAGCTCAAAGTGCAGAGTTTAAGACATCCAGTGCCATCAGCGAGGCTGCCTTGTTGCTACACCGCAAGATTTACGAGAGCACGGAACAAACCCAACAGAATTCATCACGTAAGACCTTTGGTACGCGGCGGCATAAGCCTCACTCCTCAGCTGACTCACCGAGTGATGCGACCCGAGAAAGGGGCAAGCCCCCGTTCTGCTGTGATCTTACCCGTGGGTTCAACACTGCACACACTCATGCATCAAGAGAAATTGCCTTGCGTACCCACCACATCTTTATATCCTGTCACCCGTTCCATCCCCCCAAAAAAGTCACTTCCCCTGTTCTTTAACACCTGCTTCCTCCATCCAAGCATTCATTGTCCAAACACTATTATGGGACCGAAGGCTCCAGCATCCCAGAGGAAACTCAGGAGGAAAACCAGTCTATAAAACAAGCAGTCTCCGTACAAGACCTCCCCATTCACTGCAGTAAGCCCAGACCTCAGCATTCCCTATTTCTCCCCTCCCTTATTATTGCCTCCAAGGCTCATCCAGGCACTGAGACGCATGTGCCGGGAAGCTGAGTGTGCCACACGTCCTGGCACCCAGCCCCGCTGCGTTTGCACACAAGAAGGGGGTTCAGCCCTGCAGGATGCTTGCAGCCAGCCGGAACACCTGCAGGAGCCAGCATCCACGCATCACAGAGGCCAGGCGCCTTCGCCCATGGAAAAAAGAAAGGGTGAGTCAGTAGTTCGAGTCTGGAGACAGCCCGGTTTTAAACAGCTGTTCCGTGCCAAAATACTCGTTTGTAATGGTTGTATTAACTGTAGCGCTCAGGCTTACGTAGCAGTTACACCACTGGGGGCAGAGACACGTTGGGAAAGAGATTTACTTTCCCAAGTAACTTTGCCAGAAACCTCAGATACAATTTAGATGAAGCTACAAAGCCCGTCACAGGTTTTAACATAACTTACTGCTCCAATCTGCGTTAGTCATGGGTGATAAAAAGCAGGGAGCCACATGTGGGACTGAAGCACGGCACGGCAGGTAGTCTCTCAGCACCAGGTTCTGAACAAGGGCATCCTGCGCCATACACCCTTCTGCTCTACTCCAAGACAATTGCTGTAAATCACACACAGCGAGAATAAGTCTCACCAACATTCATCACCTTCATTTAAATGAAGTTATTCATCACCTATTTTATTTTCCCTCCCACTCAGAGAAAAAAAAAACACCTGAAGTCACTGCTACAGAAGGAAATCCTTAAACCCTTCCCTTTACCTTTCCCTTTTCACTTTAAACAACAGTTTGGGGAAATCTCTCATCATGTGTTTTGCAAATGGAAAGTTAAGAGCAGATTAACAAAAAGACTAAAAGCTAGCAGAATTTGTGAAAGGTGAAGCAGACACCTGAATGAAGTTAAAAGGACAGATTTTTTTGCAGCTGCTCTAGCAAAGGCTAACACTTAGTACAGACTATAACAAAGTCTCACAACCACTTGAAATTAAGATGTAGGGGATCAGTTGCAAGTACCCGTGCTCATACATTTTAAACAGCATCTCAGAAGTGCGACTACAGAGGATCGACCTCACGGACAGGAGCAAGCCATCACCATCCCACCAGTCCCAGGGAATTCACTGGAAAACTGATGCAAGGATTAACCATGCAAAACTGTGACAGTTCATTTGTCATATCTGTTGATTAAAAATAAGATAAAAAATACACACACCACTTCCGAAAGACAAGAGCGTCTAGATGGGAAAAGAATTCATTATGAACAGGGCAAGATATGGAACCACAGGAAAAAGGGTGAATTCTGTGTCTTTATGAAGACAGAAGAGGCAGGAGGTGCCATACCATACCCTCACACAACATGCTTAGAATATGTTTTGTTTCAAGCCCTCAACACTACATCTGTAGGAGGTGCTGACAGTAGTTTGAGGGGTATTTTTTACCTAGACTTCTCCAAGCCCATGCACAATATCTGAGAGGTTCCCAAACAGCTCCATGCTTGGACTGCAAGAACTACATTGCTACTCTGATTTTAGTTTTTTCTGTTGCAGAAACCACCCAAGAAACTCTTCCACATTCAATTTTCTTTTCTTTTTTTTTTTACATACATATATATAGAGATATAAAAATCTTGTTAGACTGCATGACCACATCATAACATGGGATCAAGTACAGTTACAACAGAATTAAAGTTTATTTTCTGCAACTTATCACACTACAAACTTTTTAAAGACCGTTGACTACTTAAAAGTATTTGTGATTGCACCCTCTTCCTCAGCAACTTGTAACTGTACCTAAAATGGTTATAAAGGAAAAAAAAAGATGATAAAAATGTCAGGGTTCACTTTTGCAGGGGACATCTCTCCTCAGCCTGCCTAGAAGTAATGACAGTCTCAGGGAGCTTTAAAAGGAAACAATTTAACTTCTAACTCACTGGCTTATCTCAGAAACATCTATCTCCTTAGTCATCTTCACATGCTGTAAAACAGGGATGGGCACTGCAGTCAAATGTCTTCTTTGCAATCGGAAAAGCCCTTCCAAGGGTGCAGCTCCAGGAGAACTTCCCTGAAGGAAGCACCGGAGCAAGGGCACATCTCCTGCCGCTGCCCCGGCGGGCACAGGGCGACGCAGGCAGAAGGAACCATTTGGCTGAGCTTTCCTGCACCGGGGAACTGATCCGAGGTAAGAACTGTACAGAAATAATAATAATATGAAGTTATTCTTGACTGGAATCAATGTCCCAGTCTGGTTCGTTAAATAGACCCGCAAATACCTGCGTGGCCCGGCTGGGGAGCAGGAACAGGCTGCTTACAGCTACAGCACACAAAAAGAGCTCACGAAATTGCAGTCCGAGGTTAGGGTAACCCTGACAAAGTTTCACCTATTGCCTGCTTCACCACAATCTCTGGAAAGGAATTAAGCTGTTTACTGGCTCCGTGGTGTCACGGTGTATTTGTCACGTAGACAGCAACCGAGAAGTCACCCTGTTGGCGTGGCCAAGGGAATGGGCCATAAATATATAAAGATCGATGTTTTTCAAAAAGATCCGTACACCCTGAATGCAGCAACAAGTTCCCAGCCTAGCTGCTTTCCCTGGAGCGCTGCCATCGTATTTTCTTATCGCTAACCAAAGTAACTAACCAGCTAACTCCAAGTGATGTGCTTTACCTTCCAGATCTACATAAAAGTCATTTGCAAGGGAGAAAGGCAGGTTTAAAATAAATAAATAAACAAAAAGGCAGGAGGACGGTGTGCCACATCCGTGGCTTTGTTTTCAAAAGCAGCAAAGAACTGCGATGCCAGGCTGAGGCACCACGATTTAAGTGTTTGAGTATCCGGTAAGTACTAGGAGTGGCTGATTCCCTCCCCACATCTAACTGTTGTCAGCAGCTTTCAAGGGGGGAAAAAAAAAAAGTGAGAGGCACCTAAGTTTTTTCATAAAAATCTGATGGTGTCTAGCACCCTAACAAGAAGTTGTGGTTTATAGAAGCGTGGTGCTTTCTGGAAATGACCGTGCAGGTGGTGCATGCCAGGCTCCCAGGCAGGCCGTATCCCCCGTGGTGAGCCACAGCCAAACTGTATTTACATCCAGAGCTAGCAGCTGCTCCACAAAGGCACTTATTACCTTTATCCCATGGGTGATCATTGCAAGCAAGCAACAAACGAGCACTTGCCACCTGGCAATCCCAAGCTGCAGGCTGTGAGGTGCTTCCCACCTGAGCAGCGTGTGCCTGCAGACAGGATGCTGCCGATGTTCCCCTCTGCCTGGAAAGCAGGTCAATACCGCCAAACCACTGCCCGGCAGCCTGCTAAAACACGAGGCCACGATCACTCAGGAAGAGCAAATTGCACCCTTGCGGCCTCCTGCACTACCCAGCCTTTCACCCGAGTTAACTTCATGCTGCCTCCCATCGCTACAGCAAAACCAAACCCAAAGAGGTTCTCCGTACTTATCAGCTACGCGGTTCAATTTACTGCAGGCTACTTGTTGCCTGTGTGGGGAACCCCCACAGAAATAATATTTAATAGCACTCGCACAGATTGCAGATAACGCGCTAGAGCAGTAAGTAGGAAGGCTTCCAGGCTGCTTCAAGGACTGTTTTATAGGCAAGTGGAACATCACCAAACACCAGGCAGAGAAAACTGATCTGTTGGTGTCCTGGATACGGAGCGGAAAAGAACTAGGTACAGTGTGCACAACAACTTCCACTGACCACTTTCGTGTTAAGCAGCTATCTGTTAAAACTTCTTATGCCAGCAGAAGGCTCTACAAAGCCCCCTCCCCCCCGCCCCCCAGCCCTTGTAACACTGCCAGTAAGCCTACCAGCAATTTTCTCCTCTGGTATAATTTATAGGCCGCTGCCCTACCTCACGCTTTGGATGGAATAACCAGATTCCTTTAACAGCACTTAATCCCCCTCTCAGTACAGAAGTGTACCCTGGACCAGAACACAGCTTAGTCAGGAGCATATCCTGCTGAGAGATTAGCAGCAAGTTCTGCGTGAGCCCGCGTCTCACAGCTTCCCCACACAGCCTACGTTTAAAACCCTCCATTTACCTGGCAGGGCTCTATTCGTATGAAAAGCTGGGACTTTAGCTGGGACTTCTCAACTATGTTTTTCTTCCTCTGCTGCAGTGGGGCTGTGAATCAGGCACACCAAGCTCCTGCCTGGCTATCTGGCCACGGCTGTCCCCCGTTCCTCCACACATGGCCACGTCCTCACCTTTTGGACCATGCTGGCCTTCCTTTCGCCCCCAGACCTGGTTGCCAGACACGGGCTGGAGCATGGGGCCGACACGATGCCGTGCTACCTGCGGGGAGACTTGTAATTCAGGCTGCCTGCAGAACCCGTCTGCCTTGCCAAACTCCACATCCGTGCCCTTCTAGCAACAGCCCCAGGCCAGCCTGTCTGCCCAGCGCCGGGCAGCGCCGAGAGGACAGACGGGAGACGCGCTAGGCTCATGCCATAAACGCAGGAGATAGGTACATGTTTGAACTCATGCCAAGGGACAACGCATGCCTGGGTTATCCTCACCTTGCTTAACGCACTTGCACCCTGCTACGAGGCCTGGAAATCAAAAAAAGAAAGAAAAAAAAAGGTCCAAGCAGGTCATCTCACCACGAAATGTGACAGCCTGGAACCATGGTGGTATAGCGAGAGCCTTCTGCGTGAACGAGTGCTCCTCTACAACAGCTTCTGCCCACAGACACGGATGTTGTGAGATTAATGTCAATCTACACCCACTGTTAGGATCTCTCTGAATAAAATACACCTCCTCTAACACTGCACTAACTGAATAATTTGTGCCTTACCTTCATGGGACCGTGCGGAACTTGGTTCACCTCCGCAGTTCCCCTACAACTCGGCAAGGGCATGCAAAGCACCGAAAGCACGTCGCCAGGCAAGGGACGGATTTTCAGCTGCAGAGAGTCACCACCGAGGGAAATAATGTAGTTTGGCCTTTTAAAACCACTGAGATTACATTAGCTGGAACTGCCAGCGCACAAGACACAGATCTCAGAGCAACTGTCTAAACTCAGTTCTGAAGCTACATGCTTTACATATTTCTACTGCACCGCATATCTCCATGAGCACCTAAAATTTTAGGGCTGACACGGATTGCAAGGAACACCAGAGCTACCAACTGTCCTGCACGAGCACAGCATTCATAATCCCTTTATCAAGGCCCCGTCTGGTCATCCACAATCAGCACAGAACACCCTTAAAAACTTTTAAAAGCACTTTTTCGCTCCCAAGCTCCAGCTAACATGCAGCCCCGCGAAGGACACGGGGCAGAACCCATTACAGAGGTCAGCAAAACTCAGCTCCACTAATCCCAGCTCCTTTCCATGACTCGTGGGGATAACACAGCCACAGCCGGTGGATTAACCAACTCGGACAATTCGCAGGTTAAGAAACGAGCACGCTTTCACAATCCTCGCCCGGGAATCGTCACATTGGCTTTAGGAGAAGCGTGGCTCCCCTCGAGCACATTTTCCAGCAGCAGAGCGACCCCACACAACAGCCCCCCAGCCACGACCCCCTGCCCGACTCCAACAAACCACCGAGCCCCAAAGGTGGGAAAAAAGCAGAACATAGAAAGCCCAGATTACTTTCTCGGCTAAAAACCCAACAAACTACAAAGTTGCATCAGCGAAGCTCGGGGTTTTGTTTTTTTCCTTCCCCCCCATCAGCACATCAATGGTTTGAGTAGCGAGGAAGAGGAGCGAGGCTGGGGGCCAGCCGGGGGGGGGGTGTGTTTGTGTGTCTACATGTGCGTTTGTGTACATGTGTGTGCATTTATGCGTCTGTGTGTGCTCACCCCCCGCAGCAGCCCGGGCACACGGACGGGGGTCGCTCCCCCCCCCCCCGCCCCGGGCAGCCGGCAGACAATAGGGGCGGGAGCAGGCGAGGCGCGCCGCGCCAGAAAAAGAAGCGAAAAGTAAAGAAAAAGAGGGAGAATTAAGTAAAAAACGAGATAAAAGCACGCGACGGAGAGGCTGAGCGGCTCCGCACGAAGTTGCGCGGAGAAAAGCCCCGAGGAAGAGGAGGAGGAGGAAGGGCGGGGAAGGGTCCGAGGGACCGGGGAGGGGCAGGGGGGGCTCCCGCAGCGTCCCCACTCCTCCACCCCCCCCAAAGACCCCCCCCTTTCCCCCTGACCCCCCTCCCCATCCTCCGCACAACTCCTCCGGGGCACAAACACTCACCGCGGCGGGCGGCTTCGCCCCTGGCAGCAGCGGGGCCGGGAGGGAAGGGAGAGGGAAGGGGACGGGGAGAAGGGAAAGGGAGGGGGGGAAAGGAGATGGGAAAGGGGGGGTGGGAAAGCGGCCGGGCCGGGTGCTCTCCGCCCGGGGAGGCGGGCAGGAAGGAGGGCCGGGGGCTGCGGGCTGCGAGCCGAGAGCCGCCGCCGTGCCCGCCCCCGAGCCGCCAGCCCGCATGCGCCGCCCCGCCGGGCCGAGCCGGGCCGGGCCGGGCCGCCCCCGGGCAGGGGGCAGCGGGCGGGGGGGGCTCAGCTGTGCCCAGCCGGGGGCTTGGTCTCGGTTGAGCTTCAGCCGCCGGCCTCCGGGGAAAGTGGGTCTGTCGGGGAGTGTCACCCTCCCCTCGCCCCGGGCCACCTGGCTGGCCCCGCTCGTGTGCCGTGCTGCGGTTTAGGTGTTTCTGAGTGTGTTTCTGGTGCGAAAGGACGCGGGGAACTTTTTTTATTATTTTTTATTTATTATTTTTTTTAATGTGCTGTGGGTTTGTTTTTACTTAAATGGGATACTTCCTCCCCACGCGCTGGACGTGAGCTTTAATGGCTTGTTTTGCTTGGTGGTACGTTTCTGGCGTGCCCACCTCCTGCAATGGACAGGCCTCTTCCAGCACAAGCCGTCCAGCCGTGAATGTGATCTGCTGCATGCAAACACTGCACAAAATCGAGCAGCTCCACTCGTGCCCCACAAGGACAGTCCACGGCCCCATCCTGCTCTGCAGCACCTTTCCACAGGGCCCGCTGCTCTGTTGCATGAGATGTCGAGGAAGATCTCCCTCGCCGTTCCCATGCCTTGCCCGGGAAGGTGGTGGAAATGGCAACCCACCATTAGCAGACGTGTTCATGTGGCCTGTGGTCCGCGTGTGGCTAGGTTTGAGGAGGCCTCTGGAGAGAAGATGCACGATCTGTTGTGGTGGTGACCTGCCTTCAGTTAGCATTTATGATGGAAGCGCTTTGGAAATGTGTTCATGTAGCAGCCCAACATTTCCCCTCAGCTTAACCTACTGCACACGGATGCATCCCGCTAGCCCTGGTGGTGGCCAGGTCGATCATGGCCACAAAGACAGCGGCCACGCTGAGTTACTTATGAGACTCCTGTGGCATTAAAGCTGGACAGCCTCACCTCACTGCAGCCAACCCCAAAAACACTTGCCATACTTCCCCAAAAGACCTTGCTGCTGGCCAGAGAGCTGGACAAAGGATGTGGGTAATTTCTGTACATAGTGTGCTCTCTCTGGAGAATAAAAATAACACTGACCTGTGTGACAGTGGAGATTTCCTGCTGAAAGTGTTCTTCATGAGCTTGGCATCGCCTTCCAAGGTATGCAGTGCTGATCCTGTTTAAATCAACTGAAATAATAAAAATGTTTTCAACCCTTGTGCAATTTGATCATTTGGAGGCTGGGACATACCGACACCATACGCCCTTTTAAACCAGGATGTAAAGCAATAATTTTTCATACATGGCTCCAGTAGGGTGAGGCACCTGAGAGCAGGGATACTGGAAATACAGTTTCATTTGCCTTCCTCCCATCCCTGTAAGAAGGGCGTATGAGAGGAACACTCGGAAGTTCCCAGACCCAAGAAGAGGGGACGGCAAAGGATGGCTCAGGAAAGAGCACCATCTAGTGAAAAGCCACTTCCTGCAGAAACTCTGTCCCCTCCGAGTCTCCAACCAAACAATGACTAACCCAGCCCTGCCCAGCCCAACCTGCCTCATAACATGAGGCAATCAGGAGGAGGTAGCGTGGTGACAGATAACAGGTGCCTAAAATTTTCCATAACACACGCTCCGAGATCTGGAGCTTTACCCTCCTGGCCGTCCATCAAGGGAACGTTTCTTCTCTGCGTGGCGGCCCCAGCCTGGCGAGCCAACCTCTGTCTGCGGCCCCAGTCCTGCCAAAGGCCGTAGCCTTGTCTTGGGGATCAGAAGACAAGCAAAGGGCTGCAAATAATTCAGAAAGGCTTTGCACATGAGGATTCAATGGTAATCTTCAAGCAAGGCTGTCCAGGACTGTTTACCACAGTCATAATGTTCCAGAAGGCAAGGAAACTGCCTTAGAAAACAGAAATATCAGAGTCTGTGAAGGGAAATAGCTTTCAATTTACTTTAGACAGGCAAGAGTTTCAGGGCAATGACTCCCCACTGTTAAATGAGGGAGTCTGGGGAGATTTTATGTGGGTAGATTGCTGAGTAAGGGTGCTTCCAAGCACAGTTCTTGCCCTCTGCTCAGCGAGGTGGGGTAGCACAGCCTCTGGCACTGACGCTTAGCAGGAGGCCGCCCGAGCTCAGACTGCGCATGGGCCCTGTCCTTCAGAGGCGTTCTGACCCTTTCACTCATGGAGTCAAAAAGGCGGCGGAGAGGGTGTAATTACAAATATTTCTGTGAGACTGAGCTTCTCCAGAGCGCCAGGCGTTGGCCATGACTTATGCAGGGAATTACTAAGGCGGGAAGGGACACGGGGTGAGTACCGAGCTCCCCAAGGTGCCAGGGCAGAGGCTCCGGCCCGGTCACAGCCCAGGCTCCCCTACCCTACAGGACGGCTCATGTGGCCTCTACCCAGGACCAGAGCAAGGAAAATCTCTGCCGCCAGCCACTTCAGGTGCCCTGTCATGCTCTCATCAGCACATCTCTGTGCCTCTGCCTTCACCAGGATGTAGTCTGTGCTCTACTTATGTCTTTCAATCGTTTCCACCCCCAAATCCTTTATCTCAAAATATCCTGCCTGCACCCACATATAACCACAACCCAAAAAAGAGAGACAGTAGATGAAGGGAAATTTGTGTGGCAGCTTTGCGGATGCTAGCCTTCTGACAAATCATTTGCCTTCAAATTGTCTTTGACACTTGGTCCCCCATGCCATAGGTCCAGTAAATAAAAATCAAAAATAATATATATATATATATATATATATATATAAAATAATCAGATGTTCTTTCATTGCTTCTTTCAGGGTTTAATTTGTCACAAACTTTGCTTCAGGGCTCCTTACTTCTTGCTTGGGAACTAGATTTAAGTACTAGCTGCACTCACGAATGAGAATGGAATTTGGATCTGCACAACATAATCTGAACATTTGTGTGTAGTGGCATGAATTAGCAATATGAGCGCATTGTTCCCATTTGCTGGAAATTAGCTGTCCTTGCAACTGAATAGAAAACAGAGTTCAATGTAATGATGGAAGCAGCAACTATTAAAGATTTGTTTTCATCATGTTTAAGCAGCTACAAAACTGAGATGCAGAGCATGAATGTGGCTGACAATCGTGTGCTGGGCTTTCTTTGTGTTTCTCTTTGAAGCCGGTGCCTGTAGAATGAGGCACTGGTAGTTGAGCTAACAGCAGCCACACCTGAAGAGATTTGAATATCATTTTACTTCTTCACTCTCTACCAATATCATCTGCAAAGTCCTGTGAGCTGAGTAATCTTTTCTGCAAAATTATTGCCTGTGATTGAGAGCAGCCTTCAGCTGAAGCTTCCCCTTTCTTGGGAAGGATATATCACAGTCAACATGCAAAAGTCCTCAGTAAGTCACAGTCATCAGAGTTTGCCCTGGAGTTTGCCCTTAGGACAGTAGATATCCTGGAATGGGTGACAGCAATTAAAAACACCCAAACCATAACACAGCACTCTTGACCCACCACACTTAATTCATGAAATCAGAGGAAGTTCCCCGTGGTTCTTCTGCCCCTCTGTGGGAAGGCTGTGGGGCTTTGTGGGAGGGGAAGGTGGTGGTCTGCATCTCACTGTCACCCGCTGCGGTCTTCAGCTGCTCGTCACTGTCCTCTCTGACTATTTCTCAGTTCTGGGAGGCGGTGCTTATCAGCCGGTCATGCAGATGTCCTTTTCATTAGTGGCTCACTTGAGGGGCACCCCCAGCAGGCCCACGTCCACAGCTCATGGGGCCCCTCTGTGTGCTGATAAGCTGTGCTAACACCAAGCCCTAAAAACTCCCCCTTAGGTGTATTATTGGAAGCCCTGATAAAAGCATTACCTTTTTCTTCTGGTCAAAAAAGTACACCCACATGCATCTGTGGCTGGAACAGATAATTTTATTTTACACTGTAGTTGCTTTAACTATTCTCAAGACCAAAGAAATCATCTCATGAGCTCTGTGTTATACCTCTACCTGCTGCCTTGCTTGGTCTGTACCTGCAAGTCCCAACCTGTTAACACAAAAATGAGAAATAAAAGCAACTGCTGGACAAGAAGAGCTTCACAATCTGTTTTGCCGTCAGGCAGGGACAAGGTGTGTGCGGTAGTGTTGCAGAGAGGTGACAATTCCTCCCCTTTGCCCTCCTCCTCTCTGTGCTCAGAAATAACAGCGACTGTACCAACAATAACTTGCACAGCCTCTTACTGCCTCTGCCAGATCTTTGGAGATCTGAGAGAGTTTGCATGTCCCAGCAGAGGCTCGAGCCATGCCTGGGGCTCACCCTCCACGCAGCCCCGTGGGATAGGTGCGAGATGGAGCAGAAAAGCAGGGAGGAAAGGAGACCTGCAGGCTGCAAACTGTTACCTCTGTCTCCCAGGGGATTTTTTTCTTCTCTCCACACACAGGCTCTTTTGCACTTCGGCTTTACGCCTTGTGCTTTTTCAAAGGACTCCATTAACAGGCATCTGCCCTGGCCATCTTGTTCTTTTCAGTATACGTTTTAATTTAATACTATTCTATTTCTGTCTTTAGCAGCGGTTGTTGTCCAGTTACGTGCAAAGCAAGGGATAGACAAGTCTATGCCAAAAGGCTTTATTGAAGTATCAGAAAACATCAATCAAATCAATTTACAAAACTGAATTACGTGGGACCCCAGGAGTAAAAAATGACAAACACAGAGAGTTAAATTGATAGCAGACCAGCATAAAAGCTTTTAGTCAATGCAGGCTATAAAATTAATCAAATGCAGTATACTCCCTAAAAATTAGAGCAGTTTCCTCATCCCCTGCACTCTACTCAATTTCAGATCTGAGTAACATACAAAGTAGATTAAAGTTAATCAATACAGCAGATCCCACAGTAAAGCAACTAATCAAGAAAGCAACACATGCATTTGCAACCAATTATTTATTACCATCACCACGTGTGGCCAGGATGTGAACGCATATGGCATCCCTGGCTTTTCTTGAACCGATGCCAAAGCTGATGGCTCTATGTGTTTTCTGTGGGGGCCACTAAGAGAAACCATCAATGGCTAGGGCATTTGGAGATACTTGCTGGAACCTTGCAATTATTATGAAGGGTGCAGCAGGACAAAATTACATCTGTAACATGGTATGCAATGGTGTATTTTTCTCTGTCTAGGACATGAGTGCTCCATCTCTGAGTCACAGTGTCCAGGTTTTCTTTCTGGATCTATGTGGACTGGATAAGACTTCCCAAGTCACATATGGAGCGAGAAGAGAGTCCTTCAGGCATTAGGAACCAATACCCCATTGATGGTGGCAAAAATTTGCAGCTTACCCAAACATGTTAACACCATCTCCCCTTCCTATCCTTGCATTAAGCTCTTTCCCAAACTTTTCCTGTTGATATTCATGAACTTGCAACTGCATAATGAAAAAGAAGCACCAAAAGAGACACCTTCTTCAGAAGGCAAACAGGGAGCATGTGTTTCATCAGAGACTCAAACGCAGCCAGGGAACCCACGGCTCTGATCGACAACTTCAGGCATATTCACAAAACCCACAGGCTGAACATGAGCTGCTTAAAACACTGCTCGGTGAATCTCCATCATCAGCCACCCACCAGCTGTTTTGCCAACACCAGTGTGTTACAACACGTACCTGCAGCAGTTTGTGGTAGTTGGCTTCGTACATCGAGAACAAAGTAGACTCCCTTTACTGAAATCTCCAGTGCTAGAAAGCCAGCAAGTTCCTCTCCCCACGTCGCCAAGCCCCATTTTCTCGCACACAAGCTCTGCACCCGTCGCCAGTCAGCCCAGCTCTGCAAGATGACATACACCCGCCAGATGGTCCCAGCGCTTCTGTACCAGAACTGCTGATGTGCACAGGGGTCAGCAAAAATCCGCCGTGCTTTTCCTTAGCTTAACACGCTCCCAAATCACACGGAAGTACAAAAGGCCATTGAACATCACTCTGTTCAGCAGCACGAACAGTTGGCCTGTCATCAAGTGCAGATCTCTTGTGACAGTGGGTTAAAATAACTTCGGTTATCAGGAGAGGAAAAGAAAGCTGCTTCACCATGCAATGTAAACGGATGTCATGTGGATCCTAGAAAATTAAAGATGCTTTGTGACAAATCCTAGTGACAGGAGGGACGGTGGGAACTTAGGCATTCACCAGGAGTTGTGCTTGCATGCAGCAACTCAGCATAATGCCATGACATGAGGTGCCACTGATCATCAGCTTTTATTACCACACTGTTTCCCTCTGCCCTTCCTCTGAAGAGTTAATGCTGAACATATATGAATAGGCTATGGCTTTGGCTGGGAGGTTGTCCCCCTTTCCAAAGGAACTTGTTAAGGAGAAACCAGGTTCCAGCCTGGGACAGTCACCATGAGAGCATTATTTCTCCTTTCCCCTCCTTTTTTTCAGTTGCTGGGGCAGCCCGGGCTTGGCTGGCTGCAGGCTGCAGCAGGCGTGGGGCTTGCTGCGGGGCAGCCACATTGCAGGGCTGGCATTCTGGCTGCTCGGCGGCTCCCGTCGCTCCTGTAATGCTAGACTGCCTCTCAGTCATTTCTCAGCAGCCTGGGCTAAGGAGCCCATCACACTGGCGGTGTCAAGAATGGGACACGGCATCTCTGGTATCCCAGGCTGGGCAAGTTGTGTTTTGCAACACACACTGATGTGCTTTTGTGTGGAAGGGATCTATTTCACACTAAGCAGCCGTCACACGGTATTTTTGATCGCCACCTGTAAGCAAATCCAAGCAAAGCTCATTCCAAGGTCAGCTGGGTATTTCTGAAGACTTAACTCCAGCCTTGCAGGCTGCAGAGCGGGCCACAGCGCCAGCCATCTAAACCTCTGCTAGATCAAACAGAGACAGAACTGAGCCACGCTGGCAAGAAATAGATTAGGATCAAACAGTCTCCTCTGTCCCTGCATTGACAGGTGTCCTGGATGTCATTACAGTCTGCAGACTTCTCCAACTAATGAGGTCTTTGTCTTCACAATTATTATTATTATTATTATTATTATGTGTTTTTCTAGGTGGTGGTGGTGTTTTTTGTTTGTTTGTTTTTGTTGTTCTTTGTTTGTTTTGTTTTGTTTTTCTTATTGGCCAATGCAAGGCATTACACCTATTTGAGCTTCACTGTTAGTGAAACTGATTCTGCATTTTACCATTTTCTCTTTCTTTGTAGCCTTGTGCCTTCCCAATTTGGAGAAAGGGTGCCCAGACCAGAATATTCATATCAGTGCCTAACCACAAGCACCCAGCCAAGGGCCTCAACCTCGCACAAACAAGTCCTGTACCACATTTCCCTCCCACCTTTTGCCATCTCCCCACTTCTCTCCTCCCTTTGCTTTTCTTGTGCTGCCAGAGGATGTACCTGCCTTCTGGAGCAAGGTGGGCTGGGGCTGTGGCAGTGGCTCTCTTGGGTAAGCTACCAGCCCTGGGAATTTGTTTGTGGCTGATAAATGACCCTGACATCTAAAACCTTCAGCAAAAGACGTTTCCCTTTTTTATTATCTTCTCCATTCTGCCTGGGGTAGCAGAAAGTAACTCATGTGCTTAAAGCAAGAGATCAGAAAGTTGAGAGCCTCCTCATGGAAGAAGATCACTCGGCAGAACAGGAGATTAAATGCCTACTATTGTAAAAGTCTCAAATACATAAAACAGTTGATGTTGCACAGCAAGACGTAGCACTTAGGATGTTTCTCTTGCATAACTAAACCCTTCAAAGTCCTTTGTTTTGATTTTGAGTCTTTCTCTCTCCTTTATAGTCCATTTCCAACTGTTGGCACTCATTTTCTCATGTTTGTCACACACCAAGAGCACTGATGCATGTATGTATTCAACCCCAAACCACATCTGAGGGTTTAGTGTTACACGGGGAGAGAATCAAGGGAACATCCTTGAAACTGTTCTGCCATGATGGGAGAAAAGGTGCATATAGCAAACTTTGTCCTGAAAAGCATTAGGCATCTTGGCGTGGCGTTAACATCGCTGTTTCTCATTGAAGATAGTGAAATTGCACTTTTTACAAATTGGGAGCACTGTTTATTCAATTGGCATATGAAGAGCTGTTGAAAGCCTTAATGTACGTAGACAAACAGGTCTCTTCCTCTATTGTTTGGCTGATTTGCACACAGATCCAAATATCAATAGAACTATTTGTAATTCCTTTACATCTGCATAATTGTTAAAACCACAGACACTCCTGCCACACCAACTATCTGATTCTGAAAGTGAAACCGGGAGGCTCATCTCTCTGTGCCAACACGTGGTCACACCAGGTTGCTCCTGTAATCACAAGAGATTCCTTTTTCAACTGTCTTTAAAATGAAAAGAGGAACTGAGCTCTTCTCTTGGGTTTTCTGGCAGCCAGAAGAATAAAGCAGACACTAGCTGGTGCTGAAACCCCTGATTAAAGAAAGAAGTTTCAGGCCAAGAGGTTACAGCTGTGCATGTAAAGAACGTGCAAAAAAATCAAGACTTCTTGTTGGGCGTATGGAAGGCTATTTTGAAATAATCTGTATTTTAAAAACAATTTTGTAAGTAAGAAGCCACAAGCAGAACTTGCCTGCTCAATTGTTGTGCCTACATACACCACCTGATAATTGCTTCTGCAGATGATTGTTTAGATATTGAGCTGGTTTATTCTTATGCAGAATTTAATTGTGCAGACTTCTGATGGAAGTGCAAACACTTCTTAATAGCTGGACCTCAGCTGATATCTACTGTCTTTGCAAGGCAATGATTTTTACCACGTCCCATTAGCTTCAGATGAGTCGTGGCAGCCCCCTCTATGCACTCTGATATTGCTGCAGGACATAATTCATCACGAGCCTAAATGAGAGGACAAGAGACAGAAACTTAACAGGCCATGGAGTGTTTAGATGTTTGTTTAGATGTTTGCGTTATATGCCTTTTCTGACCATTATATGCCTTCTCTGACCATTATATGCCTTTTCTGACCATTGTAGCAAAGAGCAGTGATAATTATTCTAAAAGTGAGAACGAAGATGTAGACTAATCACTTTCCCTCACCCATAAAGGGTGTTGGTGGGTTTTAATGCTTTACTGGGTATATGGTTTGTGTAATATGGCAGCCTCGAGTGTATGCTGAAAGGCTGGGCGAAGAAGGGAGCTGGTTGTACTTGGCAGGGAAGATGCACATGATGTGTCCTGTTACTATGGCTTTGTAGAATCACAGAAGTTAACATCTGTTAGATCATGTATCAAGCTTCCCCACACCCTCACACTACTTCTGCTGGTATAGCTGGTTCCCTGGAGCCCATTTGTAGTGTTTTATCAGCTGAACTTTAAGTGTCTCAAACAGCGAGATAGACATTTTTTTTCCCCTCAGAGATTTCTGTGATCTAACACCTCACAGAGCTGGCTGTCTCACCTGATACCTTTTCCCCTGAAAGCCGTGCAGCCCTTTGCATGTTATCCACACTGGCTGGGTGAGGAGCAGCCCTTCGGCCTCCTTGCAGCCACCACGAGGCTCTCGCTTGGCTCCGAGCCCTACCGGGCCGCTCGTGGTAAAGCCATTACCTCCCCGCACGTGCACACCACGTGCCTTCCCTGGGCAATTTCCACCGTAACTCAGCATCAAGGAACTTCTGAATGCTTGAAACAAGCACACTGAATTAAAAAATAGGGAAGCGGGAAGCATTATTAGCCCCCGGGGGACGTGCTGCCTCCTAACGCACTAGTTCCTCGCGTTTTCGGAGCAGGCCTTGCAGCTGCTGCTCTCTTCCGCTCCTCCCTTCATGAGGAGCCCGATGTCTTCTGCACTTTGGCAGCAGGTTGTGAAGTCCTGCTTTCAGCCGGAGAGCTGGGAATGTGATTATATACAGATACAGGTGGGAAACAAGCAGTGCCATGCTTGTCATCTGAAGTATTATTCTAATACTAATCAAAGAAGCCAGAATCGCTGAACAGGTGGGTAAACTGAGGTAGAAAGTAGCAAACCTTGGGCTCATTTAGGCCCTGATTGGGGCACAAGGCTGATGGCGAAGCCGAGCACTGCAGGCTGCACCCAAGCCTAGCATCTTCTCCATGAGGCAATGCTGCTAAGTCAGTGTCTGCATCCCTGCGGCCCGGTGGAAGCCATCACACAAATACACACCCTCTGGTGACTGGACTTCTACCTGGAGAGCAAAAAGAGGTGTAGCATCAGCTGAATACGCTCAGCCACATTTCTTCATTGCTGAGACAGACTGATGCACATCTGCATCAGAGCACGCGGGGAGAGCACTCTGTTCCCCCAGTACTGGGAGCATGAGATGATAAAACGCAGGCACAGGGAGCAAGTTTGTCCTCATAAATTTCAAAGGCAGATGTTGACTAAATGCCAGATTTCTGAAAAATTAACACCCTCTTTCATCATCTAATGAAAAAGGCCCTCTGTCTCTTAAAATAACATTTTAAGCTATTCTGAAATACATTTAAAGTTATTTAAAGAAATTAAGTTATTTTTAAAAGAACTGTTGACATTACTGCTGGTGCCCTGCTTATTTTTCCACACTGGTACCTTTTATAAAAGTAGCAATTGGCATTCATAGTCACCTCTCTGTTTGTTTCATTAAAGTCAAAGCGGAGTTCAGCTTCACTTTCACAGATCCAAGCCATTTAAAACATCAAAGGCACTTCACATCTTGCTTCATCGCCAGGTATGTACAAACAGACCTGCAGCAATATTTTTATAGATTCCAACGTGCAGTCCATGTTTATATATATATATACACACACACATATATATACACAATCTTTACAATCACCAAAGGTTAAAGGCTTTGACAAGGGTCAGCCCAAATCACCTGGAAGGACAGGTACCACAGGACTGCAAAGGGGACGAAGGCAAAGCGCTAGGGACAGGAGAGCAGACCATGCCCCAGTGAAAGGTGGCACATTTCTCAGGTTCTCATGTCTGAGAGAGCCCAGATTACATTTTGCTTGCTCTTTTATAAAAACTCTTTATACTACAGTGCCTTAAAGGCACCTGGGCTAGCCCTAGCCCCGGGGGGGTCTGCCTTGGCCAGCACTAGTTGCTGACAGTTTGCCTGGTGGCAGCTGGTGGGTTTGGAGCTTGGCGACGAGGAAAGGAGGCATGCAGCCACTGACATCACCCTTTGCAGAGAGCAGAAAGGGCTGCTCTGACCCAACACTGTCTGCAACACGCCTGGGGATGCTGGAGCCAAGACATAGCACAGAGGAGAGAGGAAAACACACGCAGGAACAAGGAGAGTGCTTGCAATTGAAGACCATGCCAGGGACCTCAGCCCTGGATTTATTTTTAAAGCATACAGCAGTGGCCTCTACTGGCCCTCATAAGGACATCAGTTTTGTTCTTTTTGCTGATTCTCTCCCTGCTCTGATGCAGCTGCTTGCAGCACTGCCCAGGCTTTGCAGGGCGCAGGGCTCCTTTTCCCAAGGGAAAAGCGAGAGCTGTAGAAGATGCATGTCTGCAGGAAGCATAAGGGCACCTGGCAGCATCCCTAAATAAACAGGGCTATTTTGACATGTCCAAAAGGTGTGTTTAGAGGGGTGTGATGAAACTTGGCCTAAGTTCTCAAATAACAGGTACCTGAAGTGAACCTACTAAAGTGAATCCACTAAAGTGAACCCACTGGGACTGAGCAGCCTGAGACTTTGCAGCACCAACAGCACAGGACCCCCATTAACTGGCTCAGCCTCTTCCCTGACCTCCATGGTATCCCTGGGTATATCCCACGCTGCTCTGCATTGTGAGGAGAGGCACAGGTCACCTAGAAAAAGCAGCAAAAGGCTGGGAGCATCACCCAGAGCTCCCTTCTCCCACTTGGGTGCCTTGTCTGCTCCCCCTGCCACCCACCACTACTACTACCACCCTCCCAGGACCCCAGAGCGGGCACCTTCCAACAGCAGCGACTCCTTTAAGACCCTGCCCACGTTCCTGCTTTATTTATGTATTTATGACCACCAGCCCACAGCAGCTGATAAATCCCCAAAGCGGCTAGCGCTATAGGCAGGCGCGCGGTCACGTGCAGAAGACCGCCTCCATCTGCTCCCCAGCTGCTCGCTCCCCCGGGCCATCCGAGAGGATATCGGGTAATGTGGCTAAAGGCTTGTGGGAGAGCTGTGGCAAGCTTCCCCCCGTATTAAGCAGCCTTTAATTTGGCCCTGGCTGGGAGGAAGTGACAAGGACAATGCAGAGATCAGACACTCAAAATTTTTGTGCTCAGTGTGAATATTTTACATGGTTGTCAAGCTGTGCAGTAAATGACGCAGGGCTGTAGCCAGCTGTAATTTTACACAGTGGGATCAATCCAATATGAAGAGCAACAGACTGTATCTTTCCTCCATATGGACATCTAAACAAACGTTTTATTGATTTAAACATTTCTCATCATTTATGGGAGCAATTTATCACCACGGTTTTTTAAAGCATCCCGTTTTGTACTTTCAAGCTGTACATGGGCGCAAGGATCATACAAGCTTTTTCGACTTTAAATGTTGAAAAATTGCAGTGAGGCAGGGGACGGCCCTACTCTGAAGTCATCTGCATAATTATTGCTCTTAATTAGGTGCTTTGCACTGAAATTGATTTTAGCACCGTATAGGACAAAAATTGAAACTGCTCCAGATCCAAGTCAGCTGCAGCCAGAACAGGGGAGGCAGGGCAGGGCATGCCCAGGGGGCTGGGGCTGGGCTGTGGGGACATCAGTCTGTCCTTCTGGCTGCTTGGTAGAGCCCAGCACGCAGCTTCTTAGAGCAAACACTGCGAAATGGAAGACACTCCTTTATGTGTAGATTCCCCACCTCTTTCTACCAAAACACTGATACATCGGTACTGTCCACAGGGTCTAACCTCGGGACAGAGGCAGGGTTATCAGCGAGCTTAATTCTTTTTCTAGGGAGTCTCAGTCTTCACATTTTGAATTCTAATGTTTACTCTTGACACAAAAAAACTCTTTACCTCGGCTACTGAACCCAGATGTTCTCCCTTTGCTGGTCTTTCTGGTGGGAAAAGCAAGGAAAACCCAGCCTACCCAGAAGTCTGTTTTCCTCCCACAGCATCCTCTCAGCTGAGACTTACCTCTTTGTAATGGTACCTCCATCAGCTGCTAACAAGTTCTGCTTTCTAAAATGTTAAAGACCCTTTCTCAATAAATAAATAAATAAATTTAACATTTCCCAGTATATACTGCTTTACTTTCTTTGTAGGTGCTGAACCTGTCCCACTCGCAAGCCTTTCTCCTTAACAGCGAGGGATAAAACCACTATTAAATTCAAAAGCCGAGACTCCTGCTTCATCCTGTGACTCCAGGAGCTGGGGCTTTCAGAAAGGCAGGTGAATGCTGGAAGGCTTGTGGTAACCTTGCAGGAGCTGGCAGCGGCACGGGTGTGTACCCGTGGGTGTTGCTGTGATTCCTGGCTGCCATTTGGCATCAGGTATCCACTTATCAGCAGGGGATGGAAAATCCAGCAAAGATCCTTTTATTTTTTCATTTTATTTTTTTTCCCCCTGCCTCTGCCTGTTGTTGCAGTAACAAAAGCGTAAATCACGAGTCCTTGGCGCTGGGTGGGATTTTGTGCTCCGCCAGGCTCTGGTGCGAAGTTGCATTGCCTCCGACCGTTTGCTCCCTTGTTCACAAGCCAGCAAAAGCCATGAGGCTGCAAAGGGTGTCTGAGTGTGCGAGTGTGTGTCTGTGTGTGACTGCGTGTTTGTCTTGGGTCCCACACCCACCACGGTCAGGCCAAAACCTATCTGAGAAGTGTTTAAAAATGGCGTGGCAGCTTAGATCACTGTACCTCCGCTGCAATAAGAGCAAACACGGGGGGATGCGGCAACGGCCCGGCTGTCCAACCCAGAGTTAAAACACATCATTGTGTGTCGCCGTAAATTGGAGAGAGGCACGAACCAGGACCCCCTCAGTGCTCCTCTTGCCCACCCCCAGCAGCGTGTGTGTGACATTTCCATGAGTGAGCATGTTGTGCACCAAGCCCACTGTACCATGGTCGTGTTTGAGCTGCAGTTTGGTGCCCATTGACATCTGACCATCACACGGAGAAGATGAAGGCTGAAAGGATGCTCCAAGCGTTCTGCAAGAGCCAGCCCCAAGCTGGATGTCGAGCTGTCTCCATGCAAGTCTGTGAAATACCCGTGTTTTTAAGTCAAACACTGCACTGTGTACTGAGCACAGCTTTAGCTCTTTGGTCTGCAGTCTTTGTGGACCTAAATGGAAGGAGCTGAGCACATCCTCCTTGCAGGTCAGCCCTGCAGCCTGAACCATGCTGCTTTATCCTTATCGTTTGTCCCTGTACTTGGTTGGACCCTGGCAGAAGTAAGTTTCAGTGGTTTTGAGCAGGTGAGGTAGTGCAGACATGGAGCTCATTCCAAAGTGACATCATTTAGCAACAATTCCTAAGAAATAGGTCCCAACTAGTAGCAAGGAGTCGTGCCTCCAGGCAAACAGATGCTGGTTTGAGGCTGTTATCAGGTAGAGTGTGTGGGTGAAAACCTCCACAGCTTGTCTGTTGCCATGAAAAGAAGCAAACAAACCAGGGACAAGGCTGAACTCTAAACAGATGAGGC
Source organism: Oxyura jamaicensis (assembly GCF_011077185.1). NCBI lineage: Eukaryota > Metazoa > Chordata > Aves > Anseriformes > Anatidae > Oxyura > Oxyura jamaicensis. Next base: position 15,021,996 of record NC_048902.1, read on the forward strand.
TGCTGACTGGCTGGCACCACACCCACGAGAGAGAGATGCACCACTAGAGATGGTGATGAGATGGTCCCATCTGATGAGGGCAGGGGATGCGTGGCATCCAAATGTCTCAGCTCTTGGCACAGCAGGAGCCTGCAGGATGCTGCTCCCGTGAGGGCGTGCATCTCCAGATTCAGAAACCCAGCAATCGCAGGAGATAACTGGCACTGAGATGCTTATTGAGAGAGAGAAGGGTGGAAAGAAGTTGGGTTTACATTTTCATCATTTCCCCTCTTGGCGTGGCTTCCCTCGTCTCTCCCACTATACACATGCAGCATCAGCCATCTCTTCTTGTACCCCTGCTCTGTGACATGACTTCAACCTCTCTGATCATTCATGCACTGAATTGCTGCTAGAATGATCATGCCAGAGCCTGCAGGTCTGTCTGGGAGTGTGCAGTGAATCCTGCTTAGCATTGCAATCTCAACTGGCTGCAGCTCTGTGCTTGTGTCCTGGGCTGCAAGGTCATTAAAAGGCACCTATTCATGACCTGGTGTGTTGGCCCAACCAAAGGTCAGGTTTTCTTGAGGGCATTTTTCAGATTTTTTTTTTTTTTCCCCTTAAAAAATAAAACAATGAAAACATGTTCAGCATTTTGTCAGGGTCATCTTTTCCAGCTCTTTTGCAGCACCTTCAAGCAGCCAAAGCATGGAAGAAAAAGAACCCAGGAAGCAGCTTTACATGTGGCACAACACACTGCAAGTCCTGCTAGCACACTGCAAAGCAGTGATTTCAAGCAGTGTGCGTGGAGATCCCCTCCTCTGCCTCCCCTTCTCTCCTTTGTGCAAGGAAGTGCTGTGCCCACAGAGGAACATAGTAGTTGATTGTTTGCAGCACTGGCAAACTGTGTTCATGGGGAATAAATCTTCCAGGGAGCAAGCACACATCTGGGCAAATGCACACATATGGTGAAAGGAGATGATTAAGGGAGTGGGGTGGGTTTTGCACATGATCTGCTTCCCAGCCTGTTAAAGAAATTGGGCAGAGGTGAGGCCGTAAGAAAATGCTGGAAGGAAGGCCAGGAATTGAATCTGCAGTGCCCTGGCAATCCCACAACACCTATTTTCCCTGTTCAGTCTCCAAAACATTAGGGAAATCTGTCTGCTTTCATGTCTGGCAAGGACAGGGAAGACTCGGATCCCTCCCCAGCTCAGTTGCATGCATGCACATGAAAAGTGTGTTGCTTTGAATGTCTTTTGGATCTGTAATGAAGAAAACTCCCTTCATGGAAGGGAGGCCTTGAAGCCTTCTGTAGAAGGCTTCATCTGCATGAAGACTGAGAAGCCCTGCTTCACCAGTAGATGAAGAAATCAGCAGAGAGGGCAGCATAATATCATCTTCAGGGAGGATGTCAGGGACCCTGATGCCTCCAGATGAAATGTGTTTACTCCACATGTGCTAGGTCATGCCATGGAGGGCTCCAGGCTGTGTACGCAAGATTTATGCTGTGCTGTAGCTTCTGGGAGAAGCTCCTGGGCCATACCTAGGAAGAAGGAAAGGCAAGGCATCAGCTGGGGATTGGATAAGGGTCCACCAAAAGAAGCTTCAAACTTCACAGTGCTTTACCTACTGACAGACAATGCTGAGTCCTTGTTCAGCTGGCACACTGCTTTATGGTGCCTCTGAAGTATACAGCGCATCCCATGGTGAAAGGTATGAGGGTAGATCTCTGTAAACATACAGGCTTAGTGATGGGCTTGACACAGCACTGAGATTATAGCAAACCCCACGAAGGAGAGGACAAGGACAGAGACTGCTATCACACTTAGGCTTCAGCATATCATATAACAGTGCGAGCCTTGTGTCTCCCACTAAGCATCAAAACGTTGTTGTCCTATGGTGGTGCTGCACATCAGTGTATAAAAGGGTCTTCTGCATTATGGGGCATCTACCAGCTACCTTGTCTCCCAGAGGGCTTCCCAAATGACTCTTAACAGAAGACTGTACCCAGAGCTTGTACTGGGAATGGCAAACCAAAGGATGCCTCAGAAGCTCAGAGCAGGACTGGGTTCTGTCTCTAATGTCATTTCAGATTGTGTGATATGAAAAGAGTGGTCTGGAAATCACATGAAAGCCAGTACTCTCATGGGATATCCAGCTAGTCCTGCTTCCAGCTGGACAAGACAAAAGCATCTTTATTAGCATTGAGCAAGCCTGTGTGCCCATCCCTACTGTGAGGATCAAACCCCATGTGTCTTGGCAGTGGTGTTTGTGGTCACATGCTGACCTGTCAGACTGTCTGATGAGAGCCTCTGACACTGGTTTTACATGTAACTAGAGAGGATATAAGCATGAGTCATGTAACCTGCAAACTGTTTTCTTCATTAGCTTCAATAAAGAGCCATCACACGCTTTGCAAAACCAAAAGTTTGTGGGTTTCCTTTTTGACTTACCCCGGGGGCTGGGTGAAAGGAGGAGTCTATCTAATCCCAGCTAATGAAATTCCTGCTGCAAGGCACACATGCACATGCAACTGGCATCCAGCTGGCTCCTGAGGGGAGGGAGGACACAGTTTGGGGAATGGTCTGTCAGCTGTGGGGCTTGGGATTACAGTGAATGCAGTGCTGCATCTGAGCGGCTCCCTGAGTGGCTCCCTGAAGGCCTCCCAGGAGGCAGGAATGGCAGTCATAAATTGGAACGGCTCCTCATTATGTTTGTTTATATATAACAGATATTTTATTACATTAGTCTTATACCAGGGCATGTTTGAGAGTAGAAAAGCAAATCTCTCTTTTTTTTTTTTTTTTTTTCCTTGAAAGTAGCTCGTGCTGGTCTAGGACTACATCTGAACACTTGTACTCCCACTTGCATCAATGAGTCTGATTCTGAGGGAAAACCGTCCTCAAAACCAACCTTAACTTGGTGAATCTGAGCAGGGGCCAAACTTCTCAGCACAGTCCCACCTCTACTTCCCCAGAGCTCCTTCAGAAGAACCACACAATTCCTCAGGGCTGAGGCCCAAGGGGCCTCTCACTTTCTTATATTGCTTGGCCTGTGGATTTTGTGGCTTCATTTCAAAGAATCATAGAATCACAGAATCACAGGATGGGTTGGGTTGGAAGGGACCTTGAAGCCCATCCAGTTCCAACCCCCTTGCCATGGGCAGGGGCAGCTCCCACCAGCAGGTTGTCCAGGCCCCATCCAGGCTGGCCTTGAACACCTCCATGGATGGGGCATCCACAGTTTCTCTGGGCAGCCCATGCCAGTGCCTCACCACCCAGACTGTGAAGAATTTTTTGTAATATCTAATGTAAATCTATTGTCTTTTAGTTTAAAGCCATTACTCTTTGTCATATCACTACACTCTTGATAAAGTCTTTCTGCAGATTTCTTGTGGGCCCCCTTTAGATACTGGAAGGCCACCAGAAGGTCTCCCCAGAACCTTTTCTTCTCCATAATGCAAACCCCAGCTCTGTTGGCCTTTTTTTATTTTTTTTTTATTTTTATTTTTTTCATAGGAGATGTGCACCAGGCCTATACCCATCCTCACGGCCTCCTCTGGACCCGCTCTAACAGCTCCACATCCTTGTGCTGGAGGCCCCAGAGCTGAACACAGGTCTCCAGGCACATCTCTCAAGATCAGAGCAGAGGAACAATCCCTCCCTCGCCCTGCTGCCCACGCTGCTGTCGGTGCAGCCCGGGGTGCAGCTGCCTTTCTGGGCCGCGAGCCACCACCACCACCCCCAGGTCCTCCTCAGGGCCGTTCTCAATCCATTCTCCTCCCAGCCCGCATTCATGCTTGGGACTGCCCCCACCCAGCCGCGGGACCTTGTCCCTTTATTCATTTATTCAGTCATTTATTTATTTTCAGCTCGTATTTTTTTGCCAGCGGGCAGCAGCTACCAGGAGGCCGCAGGAGCCAGGCAGGCCCGTACGGCCTGCTGCCGCCTGCTGGGGGCGGCTGGGCCCTGCGCCTCCTGGTGCTTGTGCTGCCTCTTTGGTGCTTTTCCCTACTTTCCACCGCCCCCTCTTCACTTCTGCACCCGGGATTTTTATTTATTTTTACTTTTTTTCCCTCCCCCTTCTCTCTCTTTTATACCGAGTTTTTCCCCCCGTGCAAACAGTTCTGGTACGATTTAAAGAAGCCTTGTGTATAGGCTGGGATGCAAGGACAGGAGTGAGCAGCTCCCACTAAAAATCCCCCAAACTCTTTTTATTTTTTTTATATATATATTTTATATATATATATATATATATATTTACCTTTTATTGAAGGAAGGGGAAGCCCCTTTGCTTCCCTCAGGGAAATTCCCCAGAAAGCGTGGCTTCAGGAAAAAAGGCTCTTCCAGACAAGTAAAAAATATATGAAACATGAACCTCACCTTCCCCTGTCTCTTTGTTTCTGGTATCACAGGTTCACATAAAACTTCTTTGTAATATAATATAGCACATTTTCTTACACCCTTAGATGCCCACATAAAACAGAGTGTTCCTGAAAATTACTCACATGAAAAGAGTGCTGTACACCAGGGCTAGAAAATTTACTGTAATTACAGAGTGATCGTGGAAATGTGGGAAGGCTTTGCAAGTATAGCGTTTATGGGCAATTTAAATTGAATAACAGCCGTAACTAGATTGATATCTGGAAAGCTACTGACAACACTGATACCTGTTCTGTGCCGGGCATCAGGAAAAAAAAACACCTATAACCATCATATGTGTCACAATGGGTACAAAGGAAGAGTACCCATATTAAGGTTAATAGTTATTTAATGTAACATATAGAATGTTATATTAAATATGGGTATATATCTGCTCCTTAGAGCCAACTCTTTTTCTGATTTCTGTCCTACTCTTACATGAATTGTTATGAATTTGCAGGGGATGCATGCTGGGTTTACACTATTAGATTTTCTCCTTCATTTCTCATAAAATTAATACCTATATACACATACAGAGTGAGACTAAGCAGGCTATAATGTTAAATAAATCAGGTGTTGAAAAAAGCCATAGAGCACAGTTGTAATAATTTCTTGCCTATATTGCACACTATCCATAAAAATACAATCTCTTGAAAATTGGACTGCCATATAGAAAAACAAAGTCTTTTCTATTTTCCAGCTTCCATTCTGTGAAATCCCACAAATAATGGTTATTCAATTCCCAGCAGCTTCTGATCTCTTGACTCAGCCCTCTCTGGGTAACAGTCAGGCATGTACATAACAAAGGATGTTAAATATTAATGCCAAGGATTTTGTCGTTGATTGTGCTATTAACATGTAGGGAACTATTCATCCTTTCCACATAAATAAACTCTGCCTAGCACATAAGAGCTCTGCAGAGTCATAGTTAACCTGATAATGCGTTCTACCATTCACCCTTTTTGAAAGACAGAAAGAAAGAAAGGAAGAAAAAGATGTTTGAACTGCTCTTTAACGGTTCACTGCAATTTTGCTCGAGATTTTAAGTCATGACTAACAGAACCATTAGCAGAAAAAAAAAAAAAAAAGAAAACAAAGAAAAAAGAAAAAAAAAATAGGATAAAGTTTAAAGTGATCCTGGAGATGCCTGTCAAGGATGCAGCCATTACAGAGACATGACGACACAGTGCAGTGCCTTTAGCAGAGCCTTGCATGTGACAGTGACAGTTCTACTTCTGAGTGGGTCTGACACTGTCAGCACAGGTCCTACCGCGCTCATTAGCCTGGCCTTTGCACCAACACCTGCCAGCGTAGCTGTGTTTTTCTGCTCAGGCCTGTCTTATGGAATGGTTTCTGCTGGATTAGAGAAATTTAAGCACCCTTCATGCTCAACCATTTGCAGCCAGTGATGCTGCTGATGGAAGTCTTTTAGCATTGCATTTCACTGGCCTGACACTGCATGCATCAGGGGCACCTTTTAAGAGCTCTTTGGAAAACCAAAGTTTCAATGTCACAAGTAGTTTTCAGCCAAACTCTTACTATTACATTCATTTGCTATTTTTCTAGTGTGGCCCAGCCTCTCCAGTTCACATTTTCAGCTCAGGTGAATTGATAATGCCACAATGGCTGCCTTTTTGCCCTGAAATCTCAGCATCAGTGGAGATGTGACAGTTTTAGGTAGTGTGAGAGCCCTTTTATTCTGGAATACATCAAAAAGCACAAATACAGATGGCATTTTGCAGCCCTGCTCTCATGTATCACCTTTCTGAGATGAGCCACTGGAGTTGTTCAGTTTGCTGTGATAACCAGTGCTTGTGCCAAATGGACAGTGACTGGTTAATCTAAGAAAAAAAGTATTATACTTGGTGAAAACAAGCCTTAGACAGACAAGCTCAGAATTTAAATGTAAAAGGTAAAATGCACTGAGATTTGTTTCCCCTTCCTTCCTGTCCCAGCCATTAGTCCCTCCTTATAATATTAGCATCAGCAGATGGCAATGAGAGGTAGGAAGCGTCATGCTTCAGGTGTCATGGATATATGAATATATCCATACCCATATATACCTGAACTATGGATACAGAAATCTTTCAGAGATCCAAATCCTTATTTTAGCATGACAGATTTCACACTGGACATAAAACTCTTTATGCCATATTTATCTGCTGGGGAGGATCTGCCGTCCATTTCCCAAACACACGGCAGCTCTGACCTGTCGTGGTGGGAGGCAAAGCAGCGCTCCCGCACTGCAGCCCAGCTTGGCTTTCTCCTTTTGCTGTTGGCTTTGTCCTCACAATTTGTTCGTGGGTCTTGGCAATGTCACCCTGTTGCAGCAAGACGCACAGCGCGGAGCACTGACAGCTCTTTTATTGATAACCAGAATTCTTCCATCTGCGTTTTACCTATGTCTGCCAGCAAACAGGCAGCAATAACAGTAATTAGACCCAGCACTTGTATAGCTTTTTGCATTGTATTCATTACCCGTATTAGTAATGCCACTCGCCAGGTACAGTAGCAGATGGAATCAAACATCGCTTGGGATCTCTGCATGCAGATGATGCAAGAGGCCTCAGGGCAGCAAAGAAGGACAAGTGAGTGTGCATGTGAAGAGAGAACCCTAAAATCCAAACCCCAAAGCCCTGCCCTGATCTGCTGGTCTCTCAGCATTGGGGATATAGAGGGCCTCTCACAGCAAGCGCCCTGGCTTGCAAGCGATAGCTCCGGCAGAGCCATGAAATACGCATTGCTTGTGTGTTTTGGAGTCTTTCTTTTTCTCTCATTACCTTCCTTTCACTGGACAGCCTGTAAGCCTTCTTGCTTTGCTTCAGTTTCCCCTGTACGCCTTCCCAACAGCATTTGAGCAGCTGCAGAAGAGGAGCTCCCCCGTTTGCCTGGCTCCTCAACACAGCAGTTAACAGAGAGAGGCAGGGATGTGCCTGGGGTGCAGAGGTAATTAACAGCACTGATGATCACAGTCCAATGATAAGGAATGCCTCCCAGGTTTTTTGTCCCCTTCCTTGCTTATCCTGCAATGAGACTTAATATAAATTTACTCTAGCTAGATCCATCACGCATAGGCAGCAGAAAGCGGTGCAGGTATGGATGTGAGGAGCTTTGCTGGGCATTGAGAAAAGCCCAGCAGGATCAGTGGGGTGCTTCTTTGGCTGGTTTGCTGCTTCTTCCCTGGGATGCCAGCTGCAGATGCAAGGCAATGGGAGGCAAAGCAGCTGCAGTAGACTTCAGAAAGCACCTCTGGGGCTGCCCCAAAGCCCTCTCAGGGGAAATGCAATCATGAAAGGTGCTGCACTTTCCCACCGTGACCCATGCAAGGTGCAATGAATCTGACACAAAGCACAATTACAGGGATCTGCAGTGTTTGAAGATTTAATGAGATGGAGAAATGACGTGTAGGGTGATGTGCACACAAAGTGGTGCTCAGTGTCACTGTGATAGATTGGCTTGCTTTTCAGTTTTGCCATAGCCTTGATACTTGGCCTGTAGCATACAGGAGGGGTGATAATAATTTGACTTCTGAAGTGCTCCCACATCAAAGCAGTCGGTGCACTGTACCAAACACAAAATGCAATTAAACTAATGGATCACACTGGAGAGAATAAAGCTGAACTTCAGATTTTAGTTCCAATTTTTTAAATGAATGGGAGTGAAAATAAGTGAATTAATCACCTCCTGGACTTTGCATATGGAAGTGGTGCCACCAGTACAGTCACAAGAACTGCACCAGTAAACAACTACATGAAGAAAGACTTTTCAGGCCCCATTTATAATGCTGTCAGCAGCTGCAAACACATTTCAGCTGGAGATTCACATCAGGTGAGCTGAGGCTGTAAAATACCAGGAAGAGAGGCCTTGGAAACAGCCAGATGAATGATGACTCCTAGCACTGGTACAGCCTGGAGAGGCCAGTAGCACCAGCAGAGTCTCACAGGTAGGGAAACTGCGGCATGGGGCAAAGATGTGGCTTTGTAGCTCTCACCTGCTGACATGGAGCCAGGAGGAATGGCTGGGTCGGCAGTCCCAAATCTTTGCTCTGTCCTTTTGGCAAGTACATGGGATTCATGCTGCTGGGTAATTCAGTCCCTGTTTCCTTTGAGAAGCCTGTAGCTCCATGCTCCTCTTTAGCTTTAGTTTATCAGAAGCAGCAGTGGAAATCTGCCAGTGAAAAGCCTTATTACTATTCCCCATTACCTGGACTAATCTGGGCATTTCTGCATGCAGGGATGTTGCAGGGTGCGCCCCCCATCCCCAGCCATGCTGGCAATGCTTTCTGAGTTACTATAAACTCAGTGGGCACACGGAAAATATGCCCCACTGCAGTCTGGTGCTGGGAGCAGCCTGTCGAGCAGTCCCAGCTTCACCTAAGCTGTGGGACTGTAACCGCACTGAGGGAAGCAAACAGTGCCCGATCTGTGGGGAGCTGCTCAGGCGTTAGCTCAGCCTGAGCTCTGTGCTGCTGTGACCAGTATCCAGGTAGCTCAGCTGAAGGGAGAGCACAGCTGGCTAGCTGGAGGACAGCCCTACAACTGGATCGCAGTGCAGCCAAGCTCTGTGCATTTTGCTTCCCAGTAAGACACCCCTTTGTGTTACTGGTTTATCTCTTTTAATCAGACAAAGTGACTTGGGATGGATCTTTGCTGCAGAACAAGTTCCACACTTTTACCCACATGGTCTCTTGCAAGCACGGAATTGCATGGACACTGGGAGTTTTTCTGCTGCTGGCGTTCTGACAATGAGCTCTCAATTTATAAACACAAGGGGGATTTAAACAGAAGAGGCTTGTTCTGCAGCAAGATTATCCCCTAAATGTGGCATGTAAAGCCCCACCTTCCCCAGCCTCACCCCAGGGACAGGGTCTTGCATGTAGCACTGGGCTAGTGCATACAGTGGAGAGAGGAAGGGTGCCAGAATAACACTGTCATGCTGGGATCCCCCCTACTTGCAGAAACATGCCTGCATGACGGCAGTAAAAATCAAAATAAAACAAATAAGTAAAAAAGAAAAAACATGCAATGCAGAACCCTGCTAGGGCTGTAACATTGAGGCAGCAGGCTGGGTTTTATTACGGTGAGGAAATGACACGAGTTTCATCTCTCTTCCTCCTTGCCTGCTGTACAGCCTCTCGCTCTCTCCCATCCCTCCTCTCCCTCCCCTTCGGCTCCGCAGCGGGGCTGGGGTGGGTGGCGCTGCGGGTGGGGCAAGCAGCCCCCCGTTTCCCTCCCCGCCTTGGGCTCCCCGGGCTGGGATCCCCCGGGCTGCATCATTGGCATGCAGCGCCCGGCAGGACTGCATCACTGCTAGAGGAGATGCCTGCTCGTAGCCTCCCGTTGCTGCACGCCCCGCTGCGCCGCGCAGCCAGCAGCACTGGACGCGACTCGGGGTGCCCAAGGTAAGAGCGAGGTGCTCCCTCTGTGCTCCATATATATAAAAAAAAAAAGGGGGGGGGGGGGGTTGAGGAGAGGCTGATGGAAAGCTCCTGGGGTCTCTGTGTTGAGTGCCGGGAAGGTTAGAGCAAGAGGCAGGGAAAAGCTCTGTCTAAAAATTGATACAGAAGATGCCATGAAATGAAGATGCTTAAGGATGCAGGGTCGGTGGCTGAGTTGGGATGAGTCCACGGGAACCGTCGGGGACTGTGTTAGTGTAAGGAGATTGGAGGTGTTGGGGTGGCCAGGAGTGAAGCAGCAGTGCAAACTCGCCCCGTCACGCTGCCCAGCTGCCCGTGCTGTCTCCAGAAGGGGATGTGCTGCTGCCTTTTATACTCTTAACTTGGGCTCGGGCAATTTTTAAATGAGTGCTCGTGGTGTGTGCCCAGGTCGGGGTGGGCTGGGGGGGAGGAGGAGAAAGTGCACGGTGGAAGGAGCTGCTGTGTCCATCCGGGAGCTCTGTGCACCCATGTGGGTGTGGGTGTAGCACCCCAGGGTGGCTCTGCTTCCCCCGCTGCCCACCAATCTGCCAGCACCCCTTTGGATTGTTCCCCCATCACCATCTTCCCCAGACCCTGGGAGACCTTAAACAAAGCTAAAACTGAAAATTGCAGTTCGTCACCTCTGTTAGGAAGGACAAAATGAAGCCACATAAAGAAAGCGATGGTTTGGGGTGCTGGTGGGGCTGGCACCCTGGCCGGTGACTGTGGCAGGACATGGGTTCTCTGGTGGGAAGTTCCTGTGTGTGTGCATGCACCTCTCTGCTCCCCACAACACATCCGGACCTACATCTCTGCGGGGACTGCCTCTTAGAGAACAAATGTTCAAGGGAGATATTCATCTAGCTGCAGTAACATGATTCATAATGCCAGGATCCCATCAAAAATCACGGATAGGAGCTGGATTCACAAAGAAGTTAATTGCAATGGATCACTTTGTCTCAGGAAAATAAAAAAAAGAATAACAATTCAACAATTATAATGTCCAGGTGAGGAGGACTGCAATGCTCAGAGGAACCCTCGCTGTGTTGAGACCGGGTGCTTTTAAGCACTGTAGTAGAGCTTAAAGGGTTTTCCTGCCATGGGAGGTCTGGGCAGAAATTACAGGCAGGAAGAGTAAGTCATGTGTCTGACCTGGCGTGAAAATTGCTGCTTCATGGCTCCTCTGGCTCCCCGGTGTTATCCTTTGGGGGAAGAGAGAGGAAAGGGCTAATTATCTGCCTTACTTAGGCAGATATATTATTTTATGTCTCTATGTACATATAATGAATATCCAGTAATGCCTCACTGGTCATCTCAGGGTGAAGCACTGAGCCAGGACTCTGATCCTGCAGCAGAAAGAGGAAGGGAACCTCTCCCTTCCCTGCGGGAGATCTGGGAGTTCAGATCTGAACTGACACCGTTGGTTTTCCTGACATGATTTTGCAAGGTGTAGTGGAAGAGCTGGAATGAGTTGAAATGGAAGAGCCTGGCCCATGCAGACGATCTCCATAAATCTGGTTGCTTGTCTGCAGGTAGGGTGTGGGCACCAACTTCTGGAAGTGCTGTTGAAGTGGATGTGGAAAGTCCTGTGGGTATAAGAGCACACAACCTGGTGTTTGGTACAGGGGCACATGAGTTTGGTTTCAAAATAAGAATTGTTTCAGTCTGTCCTTGTACAGAAAAAGACAGGGTGCTGAAGAAGTGGTTTTTTGTTGCTCATAATAACCCCTGGGTTGGGAGCATTGCTTTTGGTGCAGTGAAGAGATGCAACAAGCAGAGGAGCCCCCGCTGACCTGCGGTGATGCTCTCCAGCCCGTGCAGCGCGGCGAGGCAGGTCAGGGTTTGGAGGAGCCCACGCTTGGTGCAGCATGAGTCAGGCTCCCTGCCTCGCCCAAGCCGAGTGCCAGCCCCCAGCTTCACCATTCCCCTTTCCTGGCCCAGGTACCAAATCCCAGGGCTAGGAACAGTCCTGGCGAAACCCTGCTTCCAAAATTCTCTTCCAGCGCTCTCAGGTCAGCAAATTAATTTTCCAGATCACGAGCTGAAAACTCATGAAATTGTTCTTGTCTGAAAAGATTATGGAATTACTCCCGTGCTAATGGATGTTTAACATCACAGTAACTGAAGGACCCATTAGGGCTTTAACAGCCAAATAAAGACACTGGAGGAAAACAGAGCCTGTGGTGGCTGTGCCACTCCTCACTTTGTGTCTGGGGTGGATGGGAGGAGGAGGACTGGAGGTCCTGACTTCATCCCTCTTTCTGTGAAGGTACAAGCAGGGAAGGTACCTCCTGGTTCAGTGCTTTTCCTTCTCTGACAAGTACCTGCCCCTGGGGCTGCTTGCAGCATCCTGCAATGGGATTATCCACGTTTAGCACTACCTCCTGTCCTCCTGAGATACTGCGCTCATGCTCTGTAGTTTCGGACTGTGGCACAGGTCCCCAGATACATAGGAAGAGCTGTGACCCTACCAAGAGAGTCTGGCAGTCATTAGGGAGAAAATATGCACCTGGGGACGAGTCTGCCAGGGTCCTGCTGCCTCTGCCAGAAGTGCATCCTCACCCCTGCTCTTCTCGTGCTGTAACTCCCCGGGTTGCAGCCGCACTGGGGCATCCCCTGGGGCGGGATGGGGAAGAGCGAAGGAGCTGCGATATAAAGTGAGGGCCGCTCTATATTTAGATGAGGGCTCTGTACAGAAGGGCTAATCCTCTTTCCCTGAATTATCCAGCCTGGGGATTAGACTGCATTAAACCCTCCCTAGGCCTCCCCTGCTGGAAAGGGCAGTGGCAGGGGAGGGAGGCGGAGGTGCGGGCAGGTTGCTGGTGACTCACGGCGCTGCTGGTAGCCCTGCCGAGCACTCCCGGAGGTGACCAGGGGCCCAGACGCAGAGTGCCACCCGAGTGACGTGTGGCACCAAAAGGAACACAAAAAGGAACATTATGGCATCCCGATTAGGAAAGAACGCGGAGCTTTATAAATAATTGGGGAGAGAAGGGAGTGCGGCAGCAGGTAGGAGGAGGAACAAGGGACCCAAAGCAGCAGTTTCCCGAAGTGTAATCTCCTCCCTAGGCTTTTCCAAACTGTTCCTTTAATCAGAAAAAGGGATGCTTTTGGGATCACAGCCAGCGCCCCTGAGAAGATGTTCCCAGCGTACCTGCTCGGGCTGGCTCTGGAAATGGAGTCCTGGGGACGCAAGTTCAGGTTCAGCTATTCGGAGTGCGAATGAATCACTGTCAGAGCTCCATTAAAACGTTGAAGGGAAGCCAATAACGCAGCTCGGGGACAGCGAGTGTGTGTGGGGGGAATGGGATGCGAGGAAGGAGGCAGCCTGGATTGCACCAACAACCAAAAAGGGGAATCTGCTTCTGAGAGGAACAGAGCCGCTGCCACTGCTGATCTGTGGCTGGGTGTGTGAGGGGCCCTTGCTTTTCCTCCCTTAATCTCCAGAAGCTGGAATCTATCTCAGAACCGTATGGCTTGTCTTCCTTCACTCAGCTTTTCAGACCTTAACCAAGACATCAGTCTTTTATCTTTGCATGTTACCATTTGCTGGGGGTCCAGCCACCTTGTCCTGGAGTTACATCCCCCACTGCTCACCCCACGGACCCTCACGGTGCAGCTGCCACCCCCCGAACTCACCCTGGCCACCCCTCACTCAACTGCTGAAAAGTAGAGTTTGCTGGTGGGGAAGCCAAATACACCAACACACTTTATTTTTTTCCTGCATTTAAATCAGTTTATTCTATTTTCTGCTCTACATCCTACACACCCTAAATCAGGATTTAAACCCTATTGTATTTCCTCCTGCCCAGAACTGGGACAAATAGGAAGCCTCGTCCTGCTGTTCAGCATTCCCACTTTTACCCTCACATCTAGAGGATGCCATTTAAATAACTTTGTGGCAGTTTGATTTGGAAGGGGAATAAAAGGCTGGGCTCCCAGCTCCCAGCCAGGAAGGGAAATATCTCAGCTGGCCCTGCAGCACCTGCTCTGCCTGTGCAAACCCTGCCTTATTTCTGAGCATGATGTTCGAGCTAGAAATCACTGGGGAAATCCTGGCTGAGAGAGAGGAAAAAAAAAAGGGGGAAGACCATGGGAAGTCTTTGCCTTTAACGTGAGCTTAGTGTCTTTCCTCCGTGTGCCGAGCGTCCCCAATTTCCTGTTTAACTTGGAGTCAACACATCTGTCACGTTAGCATCTCCCGCTTGCCTGGTTCCCCCCAGCCACCCCCCTCCCATCTGCTCTCCCTCCTGCCTCCAGCCTCCCCCTGCTCCTGTCGCTTTGTGCCTGGGGTGTGCGTGCATGCGCCGGGCTTTGCCGCTGCCCGATGGACTTTTCCACTGCTCGTGCCTCAGTACCTGGGCGCGGGCGCAGTGGGATGATCGGCTTGGCTTGCAGAGCATTTACTTCTAATCTCCAGCTTGTGACATCCTAGCGGAAAGGGACGACCCTTTCAGGAGCGGCTCCCTGGGTTGGAAAGAAGGGAAATGGATGGTGAATGGCTGTGATGAGATATTTCCCAGCTCTGGTAAGAGATGCTTTTCTCTTGGTCCTTTTCCGGACAAGCAGTTGGGATGTAGAAGTAATAAGGTTTAAGGGGGTGAAAAGCAAAGGGAGGGGAACTGAAAAAGCCACAGGGAAGAAAAAAAAAAAATAAAAATACAATGAAACCAGCTGGGTTTGCACTGAAGCTTTTCTAGGGGTCAGTGCTCATCAAAGCAATTTAATTACTGTTAGTGAGAGGATGGGAGCTGAGCAGATCAGACAGTGTGTGTGCCGAGGCAATCAGAGCAGCTTTAACCCGCATACTGTTTCATTGCCCACTCTGTATCCTTTTTCCTGTGGTATTTCCAGTTTGGTCTGGGGAATATTTGGAGCTGACAGGCAGGTGCTGCTACCCTAATGCTGCTTTTTTAGGTCCCTATGCTCTTTACTGCAGGAGTTTTGCATGGTCATTCATGAATTCTTGCCCCTAAGTTGGTGCATAAAACTCATCAACTTTTCTAGCTGATAAACTTTTTGTGTTGTGAGGTCTAACTGCATTTTCCCCTGAAACCAGTCCCCAAGGCATTGCAAATAGCTGTTACATAGGGAGGCACAAATTGAGATGCAAGGAATGAAGGCGTCTAGCTGGACTACATGAACCGCAAGCTGTCGGATGTCCTGAGCTTTGGCTTGCTCTAAATGAGAGGTCTACGAGTTGATTTAACTTGCATGATTCTCAAAATGGGCGTCCTGCCTCTAAGTCGACTGCTAGCAGAGCTCTTACACCAGGGATGAATTTAGGGCCCTTGTTTAAAGAGGATCAGGGAGTAATAAAACTAAGAGCAGCCTTAGCAACCTGGTGGCATTGAATCCACAGAGGTCTGTAGATAATGTTCCTGTTGGGGAAAAATAATAATAATAATAAAAAAAAAAAGAAAAAGAAAAGAGGAAAAATAATAGAGTGATGGAGTGATGAAGCCTTGGCAATTTTGCTGACAAGTACAAATCTATGACCTTCTTGACAGACCTGTGTTCCACCCAAAACCTTGTGCTTCGATCCAGTAGTTCCTGAGATCATTTAGTGAGAAGAGGCTTTTGAAAACATTTCGTTTTGCGATACAAAACCAAATTCTTTCTGGGTTTATTTATAACAGGCAGAGTTAAAAAAACTGCTCTTGGAGAAAATTGCAGGGGTGATTTGTTTATAAAAATGTTCCTCTCAGGAAGCATTCCTACAGAGACCTCCACCTGCACCAAACTCACCCATTTCCTAGTCCTTGATGTCAGGTACCTCGACACTTGGAGTGGGGCACTCTGCTCCTTGTGCTCACTCTAGAGCATCCTTGGAGTTTCAGGCACCAGTTACATTAAATCTGAAGATAAAGATCCTCCTCTCTTAGGCAGCAAATTTTGACTTGTTTTGTTTTTTCCTTGTGGGTTTCAGGGTGACAATCTTCTGTACAAGATCTGGGTCTTGTGAAAAGGAAAGTGCAGTGAGCTTTTTCTGCCTGAATCCCAGCACTGTGTAAGAGGGAAAGAGTGCAGGAATTGCCAGATGCGTAGTCTTTGGGGAGGCTGATGATTGTATCTGTAGGAAAATCTTAGAGAGGACAGGTTTTATTCCTCTGGCTGAAAAACAAACAACCAAACCAAACAAACAAACAAAAACAACAGGGTGTTTCAAATGATTAAAAATCCTTCATTCCCTGTTTGCAGGGAAACCACTTCTGAGCACCAGAAATGTCTATAATTTCTATATTTATTTTTTTTTTCTTGATGAACTAGGTTGTAAAATCTGCAGGGAGGTTGATGCCAGAGTATCTTTGCTATCTGTCGTGTGTTTGTGTGCACCCGATTTTCTCCCACGTTCATCCTGAGGTGTTGGCCAGTGGTGACTGTGCTTTCCTGGTCCCTGCTGCGGTGCTGCTCAGAAGGGTTCATTTCCTCTGTGTAATTAATGTACTCTGTGATATTTATAAAGAGAAAATCCTCATAGCCATCTGTGGTAGTTCTGGTACACCTGCCAAGATGAAATTCTAGGGCCAAATTAATATTACAATATGCTAGATGTATAGATTTTTATGGCATCCCGAAGATATTTCCTGAGAGATGCTGATTTGATACTGGGGAAATAAAGAAAAGGTTCTGAGGTCTTTGACTCTGGACTTCTGCTTGAATTTCAGTCTTTTCTCATGGACATTTGGGCTATAGAGGACAGATTTCTCTTTTGAAGAATCCAATTGGTAAGGGCAGGGAGTCATATGAAATCCTAAACAAAAAATACCCTACATCATTCACGTGAAGACCCTTAGCATCAGTGTCATTATCGCTTCAGGATGAGATAAGCAAGGAGATGGAAGGTGAAACCTTTCCTTGCCTGGGAAAATTCCACAATATTTGATTCGAATTGGAATCCAGTCACCTCGTGCTCGTCTCTCCAGATTTTTCTTTCCACATCTGCTAAATTATCACCAGCTATTTGTGTTTTAAACGAGGGCTTCCTCCCTCACAGCCCATCTGCTCAGCCTGTTTGTTCTTCCCGTGCAATCACGACTTTGTCATCACGTTTCTGCCAGCCGATACACGCTGGTGTCTGGGGGGAGAAGGATGATGGGGTACAAGGTGGCCTTGCAGGTTCCCTTGTCTGGAATGAATTAGAAAGGAGGGTTGGGTCAGGAAAAGGCGAAAAGAATTGAAATTGAAATGAAAGGGAAGCCAGGCAAGAAAGCTAGGAAGTTCAGGCCCATTAAAGGACATCTCATCTCTTTTTCTTGTGCTGTCCTAGGGGATGCCCACAGTTAGACTTTAAGACTGACTGTGTGCCGGAGATGTAGGGTGTCACGACCCGGCCTAGTTTGGTTTATATGACAGCCAGTCTTACCTGGTGTGCATTTTCTATAAAAATAAAGATCTGTGGTTGGGGGGAACACCCACCCATGAACTCTGTGGGGTGTTCAAAATATAAGAGGGTGAGCAAAATCCATGCAGGAGACTTTGACCATGGGGAAAGTGCAATGGGAGCCAGTCTGCTCCTGCACATGTGGTGTCTGCGTTTTACTCAGCAGTGATCTGAACGTGGGTCCTGTGCCCCAATACAAGTGGGCACAGCCAGGTCTCAGGGATGCTCCCAGCACAGCCTCCGGGTAGCAGAGAGCAATTGGACTCCTCCATGCGATGGGTGTCTTGTCCTTTATGGTACATGTTCAGGCTGCTGCAGATTTACCAGCTTTGAGTGCTCCGATTATTGCAGCTCACAGGTTCCTGACCTCCTGAGCTCACACCCTGCTCTCCTCAGGCATACGTGATGCCCCTGGTGACTCCCTCTGCGGTGGCAGCCGGAGGAAAACCCCATAGGGGTGGTGGCAGAGGCTTCTTTGAGAAATCCCATTTATGAAGCAGCCCAACAAAGCCGTGACAGTCCTCAAACAAGCCTGGTGACATCTTGTTTTGGTGGCTGCCATTTCCTCCGAGGCCTGTTCTTAGGGGGATTATCCCAGCCAGTTTACGAGTTTAAAGACAGGTTTAATCAGATGCCTCCACGACGATGACCAAGAGATTGGTGAGGTTTGGGGAAATGGCCGTACACAAAAATCCTTCTCCTGTTGTACTTGGCACAGAGGATCTACTGCACCAGACGCTAACACTAATGGGTAAAAGCTCATTTAGATTTGCAAGCTATCCCTGGGTGGGTGGATTCTGATTTTAGACCCAGGGCTGCAAATCCAGTAAAATAAGCAAAATTCTTCTGGGCTTCTGCCAGAAGCACAGATATATGGGCTGTTGTGAGGGATATGGCACCTTGTAATATAATAAAATTGAAAAGCGACCATTCTGTTCTCCCTATGTGGGGGCCAGGGCTCACTGCCCTGATCAGAAGAGAGGGTGCTTTGTGCGAAGGGTTTGGGTACACGACAGGTGTGGATTTTTTCCAAAAACCTGCAACAGAGGGCTGGCTCACAAAAGCTTTCAGCAGACACGAATGAGGAAGTCTGACCCTAATTCTTGTCTACTTCCCCTGAAGCTCGGAGCAGGCAGACCAGCCCCTTCTCGGGGAGCTTTAAGGAGGTGTCCTTCTGCACCCCCACCCCACACGCATTCACAGTCCAAACTCGCAGATATTTTAACAGGGCTGTCTCACTGCAGGGATCGAGCGTGCTTTAATTAAGAGCACTTGTGTGGGGGGTGTTAAATGATTTATATGCAGACACAGATTGAGAAATCCCAGTGGTTTCTTTTCCTGATGTGTAGCTGCAGTAGGCAGGTCAAGGTTTTCTGGCATTCAGGAACAGCTGTGGAGCTTTTCCACTTGTGATATCGGCCCAAAGTTGCTGGGTTTGGTGGAGGCTGAACCTCCCCGGTGAGCCAAGTCTGGCTGTGACCAGCACAGAAAGAACACCGAGCTCATTTCCAGCGGGGCCGGCATGTGTGTGACAAATCCTGCGGTCACCACTGCCGTTCATTAACCTTCTGGTGACTGTGGCTGTGCTCTGAGGTTGTGCCACCTTGGGAAAGCAAAGGTGTGTTCTCAGAGCTGGAGAACGGTGAATCAAAGCGGAGAATTTGCAATTAATCTTGCATTTATTATCATTAATTGAATGTGCTTTGGGCATTTTTTTTTTCTTTTCGATGAGGATAGTTAGGGTTGGCTATTAGGATCTCTTATTATGCTAGCAGGATATCTTTTATGCTTAGGAGCTCAGGCACTGTAAACCATCAGAGATGCTGCTTGTGCCACAGTGCCTGTGGTGCTGTGCAGCACCGACAACCCCAGCCCCACGTCTCCAGTGGTGGTGGAGGGAGAAACCAGAGCCTCGAGGGGCTGCTGGGGGGGCTGCAAGGGGCACAGCAGCTCAGGGAGAGTGCAGGACGCTGGTGGTCTTGTAGGAAATGTTCATGGATTAGGAAAAGCCTAATGCATGCAACTTCTGCAAGGTCCTGCCCGCAGCCAAGATTTACACAGAGAGAAGTGGGTGAGAGCTCAAGCCCTGCTGACTTATGGCTACAGGGCGCTGAGCACAGCAGTTTCCCAGCCATCAGCAGGAAAGAAAGCAAGATTTACACCTGGGAGGCAGCTGAGAAGCTGGAACAGAGGAATGAGAAATAAGGTGCCTCAAAGCCATGCTGTTTGAAAGCTGAAGCGGTGGCTGGGGCTCCTGTTTGGCTTCCTACCATGACAAGCTTGCAAAGGAGGAGAAAGGCTCCGGGAGGATGACAGGCTCGCCCCTGGGCTGCTCCACACAAGCAGCTGGGGTTGGTACCCGCTGTTTCAGGCCATGCAGCTGATTAAATATTGAAAGGGTCTGCTTGCTGTTGCTTGAAAGCTTCTGTCTGGACGGCAGCGAAGTTACGTGAGGACAAGTTTGCGCTGGCGCAGTTGCTTTTTGCTTAAAGAGGCGCAGCCATACACAGAGCAAAAATAGCTTTGTGGGCTTTAGCAGAAAGGTGCTGTTAGGATGTGGGCTTAGGTTACTCCTTTTACTACTCCAAGGCAAGCTATAGGAGAGCTCAGGGAGGAGGTAGTGCAGCTGGGGGGCAGGCTGAGTTACCAGAGGGACCCAGTGGCTTCAGAGGCTGCTGTGGGTGCTCAGACGCGATGGGTGTGAACACCCGAGGTGGGTGAGCACACAACAGCCTCGCTCCAGGCTGCAGCCAGGATCACCTCCAGACTTCCCTGGGAGAGGTGCTGAAGGATGGAGGCACAGGCAGAGAGGAGGGAGGGAGAAGGGCTTTGTGGTGGGTTGTAGGATTAGGGGGAAGAAGGTCCATCACTGCCTTGTGGCATAGCCAAATGTCAGAGGCAGAGAAGAGTTGTTTTCAAGAGGAAGGACAAAAAATGACCATTTTCCTGCTCCCCAGCCAGGCCTGCTGTTGCACTCCCATCTTGCAGAAGCATATGAAGGGGATGCTATGGGCATTTTCCATGCTGCGTATGGCCGGGAACCTCCTGGGCCCTGTGGCTTGGTGCCTTCCTTACAGAGCATGAAAAGGACAGGCTTCCTTGGAGGCAGAGATTTCCCATCAATTTCTCCCATCAATAGGTAGCAGAGTTTTCCCGTCACCCCCCTGAGCTTTCAGATAAGCCCGTGGAGCCACACACAGAGGCCCCCAAAATGACACCTATTCATACTTCCATGAATTTCTACAAAATTTTTACTTTTCTGCTTCCAGCTCCACCGAGGATGTGGTGACTTCAGTCTCTCAGTGGGGTTTGTGCTGCAGGGAACATCGCAGCAGGGACAGCTGCAGGGCTTAGCCAGGAGTTTGTCACTTTGAGCAATCAGAGAAACCATATTTGACCTGGAAAAGAAAGTTACCTTTGTTGTCTGAGTGTCCAACATAGCTGTTCATACCTTCTTATATATATAATCAGTGTCAAAAATTGGTTTCTTGTTGTTTGCACTTATAAATTCAGTCAAATCTACCACAGTTCAGCTAAGTACTGCTAGAATTTGGTTGTAGCATCCTGGTGATAAGGAGTTCAGCAGAAATGCCGTTGAGCAAAGCTTTGCTTTCTTGCATCCTAAGTGACACTGGCCAGCGATTGCTTTAAGGCTTGCTAAACCCAACAAGGAATTTAGCAGCTAATTTTTATTTATTTATTTATTTATTTATTTTCAGTGGTGAGGAAAAAGGGGTCATATTTATTTTTCCTGTTCCGGCTAAGGTGGCATGTCCACAGCAGAACTTGCTGTTCGCTACGCGTTGCCATTATTCTTTAGAGCTAATTGAAAGTGATGCTGAAACTTGATTTCAAAAATTACGTTAACCAGTTCAGCGTGTGCTGGCCATTGATCAGCTCCTAAGCAGGTTTTAACGGCATTACGTGATCCCTGGTAATTGTACTTGATTAGAAGAACATAATCACAGCAGTGCTGATGGATGAATTCGCAGCTGATCAAATCTGGGTTCATCCACAGCCCCGAGGTTCTGATCCATAATATATCTGAAACTAAATTAAGAAACAGACTGGTGTTGTTATTAGAATGGGATGTTTGTTCATAGTGAAATGATCTGATAAAATTTTGGCATCTTTTTTGTTCTTTCAGAGTGTCTAGTGTAGCTGTTCAGTTTCAATTATTTTTTCCTAATTGTAATAATAATAAAAAAAATTATCTTGGCACTCAGAAATATGCCAGCTGGAAGACTTCCAAAACAAAATATTTCCTATTACCTTTAAAAATCAAATACCTGAATCAGATTTTTTCCTTACTAGACTCAGATAAGGCATTTGATTAAAAACCATCCAGAATTTCCGTCTCCAAACAATGTACGGTCAAATGCAGGACCTGATAATACTTTTTCCATTTCTAAGGAAGGGGTTTAATTAACTGTTGTGGGACTTATTTTCCTGTTTTCTTGGTTGTTGTTTGTGTTTGTTTGTTTTTCTCATACCTGCTATGAAATGATGCTATGGTTTTGGCATGCTCACAGCACGTGAGACCTTGCAGCTCCTCAAAAGCGTGTGACATTTAGGGAAGAAAACACAGTCTGTTACATCCATACTAGACAGGTTTTCCCTCAGGTGGAAAATAACACAGGGTCCATCAACCCCAAAGAGCTGCAGAAAAGCTCCCCAGGCTGACAGATCAGCTCCTTAAAGATGTTTCACAGGGGCCTCAATCTCCTGTGCATCTCCCTTGGGTGGGATGGGAGGATTTTCCCGTTTTGATGCTCTGTGAAGGCATGGGATGGGGGCTCAGGAACTGAGCACGGCCTACAGCGCTCTCCAAAAGGAGCTCTTCAACTCCAGCAGGTCAATAGCAGCTTCTTGCTCTGCCAGCTGGTGGGTGCCCGTGGGGGCACAGAGGAAAATGCCCCCCCGATCAACTCTGGCTGCTGAGTTAATTAGCAGCCCAATCTAGGGTGCTGACAAAAGGCATTCATAATTTGAACATGAATACAGCTTGGAGCTGGGAGGGGTTGGGGTGAATTTTGCCCCCGCCATTAGTGAACATCAGCGAACATTCAAGATCTGTTTTGAAGTGAGCATTTGAGGAGATGCCACGGCTGCTTCCACTGTGAGATTCTCGAGGATTGCATTGAAAGATTCAATCTATGTAAGATTTCAATGCAGACTCCCCACGTAGCTTTATTTTCAATCGGTCTGGTCCTGTTTACCCACATCTGGGCAAACTTGTGCTTGCAGGGAGCTCATCATTTAGGTTTCATCTCCCCACCAAGGGGGAAACCTACTTGCTCCAAGCAAGGAGGATCAGCGTAAGCCTGAGAAATAAATAATGTCACTGCAGAAATAGAAGCTTGCTCTCACCAGCCATGCATATTTAAAGCACATAAAGGCAGAGATCTCTCAGGATCCAGCTCACATGCAAAGGACAGAAAGGATCCACAAAGCCTTTAGTGACCTCACGGGGAGCTTGCACCAAGTGAGCGTGCATTTCCCCGAGCTGGAAAAGAGCCATTAACAAATGTTCACAACAGCACCCTTTTGGCCATTGCCTTGTCTCTATGCCAATATCAGTGACAATTTGTTTCCTGCCTGTTCCAGGTAGACAGACATTTTCTTTGGGGGTGTTACGAAAGCTGTAGTTTGGATCAGGGTATTGCATCTGCACCATGTCAGCGCTCATCAGGTGCTCTTTCTAAAGGATGTTGGAGATAACAGTCTGGAGATAACAGGTGGAAGGAAAAAAAAGGGCGAGTGAAAAAGGAGAAAGGGGGCAAAAAGTAGTTGCTTGTTCAGTTACAGCTCAGTTACTGGAGGAAGGGTTTTCTTTTCCTTTCTTTTCCTTTCTTTTCCTTTCTTTTCCTTTCTTT